>NW_010973266.1:2534451-2549451 GCF_000737465.1 Haliaeetus leucocephalus
GCGCGACAGTATAGTTACGGGGGGGGGGGGGGGGGGGGAAAGGAAAAAAAATAATTCTCCTTGTAGCATCATTAAAGACCACTAAAATCCACATAGGCAATGTCAAGAACCAGAGCTGTGGGGAGGTCCCGTGCATTTCTTTACACAGGGGTCAACCTCATTGAGGGTCAGGATTAGCAGTGGGCTGAGTCATGCTCCAGGCCTTTCCTTAAAGAGAAAAGGCATAAATAGTGGACCTGACCCTGAGTTGTGATAATCCTACACCATGGGTTTGGTTGCATGTGAGGCCCTGGTGCTTCAACATGGTCAATGTCAAAGGGAAACCTCACAAAACTCCCCCCGACTGCAGAAGCGGCTTCTGTAAAGTCAAGGTCTGGATGTCTAAGTGGGACGGGAGTAAATATTCCACAACACACCTGATACAATGCAGCCAAACAGGAGACCCAGAACAGTAGTTTTTCTTCTGCCATTTAAAATACCTCATAACCCTGAGGACATTGTCTTAAACAAAGGCTTGAACTCTGAATGAATTGTAATTCTTGCAGCCTTGAAACCCAGGAGAGTGCAATCCTTGCCAGAAAGATCCTGAAGGGGAGAAGAAAAGAAAAAAAAAAGAATAAACTTGATAATTATGAAAAAAAGAATATGCACATCCATAGTTTTTCTAAGTTTGGGATTGACTAGAAGAATCAAAGTGGTAGCCTGAAGAGAAAATCTGTATTTGAGGTGTGAGGTTAACTGACAAAAATCAAACTTAAGACAGAAGACTTAAAGAAGAGCTAAAACCTACAAGAAAGCTTACAAGAAAAAGGTATCAGATTACTTTTTATGACCAAGAGGCAAAACTAAGAAAAATATTTCAGATGGAAGAGCTGTTATTTTTGTAGTTTTGAAACAATACGTAACTAGCACAAAAGATAATACGATACAAGACAGGTAATCCAATCATTTTAGAGTTTATGACTGCAATCTTCTCCACATGAGAGATTTGATTGTGCTTCGTTTCTTTCCATAAGTGAATAAATTCAGGGAATCACAAGCGTGATTATTCAGATTTGTGTTTTCTTCTTAGGCTTCAAAAGTCAGAACCAAAGCACTAGTGGCCTTGAGTCCTGCAGGAAAACTTCATACATGAGCCTGAATTTTAACTGTGCATGAAGCAAAATTAATATAAATGCTACTGCTCCTCCAGTATTTTTTCTTTAATAATCTTAATTTAGAAAATTTCTTATTCCCATCTAATATATGGAAAATGTGGTGGTCTAAAGACAAAGAAACTGACAATCCTGAGAAAACAGCATACCACGGTGAAGGAAATCTTGTAATCAGTGATGCCTTCTTTACACTGGGATTTACAGCAATGTCCATGTCTCGAGCAACAGCAAGGACATCATTTTGACTAATAGGACATAACACGGACACAGATGCAGCCCTTAAGATGTGTTCAGTGACCAAGTCTAAATTTTACAGTTCAAAGTTCCTGTTCAACTGCCTAACCTTGAACAGATCCTGGAGTCTTCAACTCCTAAAATACTAGTTTGGGTCATTTCAAATATGGCTTTGCACCCACACTAAGTCCCTACATTTTGTCAAGATAGCCCAAGCTACAAGCCCTCATCCATGTTTCTATCCCTGGGAGGCACTTATGGCACAGTCAGCTGGAAAACAGAAAAAGGCAGGTTTATTCTTTCCAAAGGCAGCCAGGGAGGAACCCCTCCTTGTACAGAAAGGCTTAGTGTCGAAAGGGTTCACACCAGCCAGGGAAGAAGCAGAGTTTAATTTCTCTCTAACTTCCTGAGTGATTTTTTTTTCAGCTATTTGGCTTAAAAGCATGTGCCTTGTGCTGGCGATGTTCTACTTTTCAGAAAACAACAACATCCTTCCAGCTAGATATACTAGCCTACAAGCAATTAGGGCACTTCCTTGAGAAAGGAGATCCTGACCAAGTCCAAGGACTTTCTCTTTTATTTTACATTAAGTAGTCATTGAAGAAAATGCAGGAAAGGTACAAAAGCAGAGACCGAAACTTTGTGCTGTGATCAGTATATTATCATAGCAAAGAACACACAACCACCACCACCTGCTTAGTCTTCCCTTCCTCTATTCTGCTTATTTTGGGGGAGATCGCATGTAACTGCCTACCTTAAACAACGGATGGAGGCTGTGAGTCATGAGCGAGGCTCAGGGAGGTGTGGGATTAGGTGCCTCTAACATCAGCATTTCACATTGATTACTTTGGACACTCAGGACCTTTGCTGTCACGGCTAACTAGGGCTTTCCAAGATGCTAAACGCTCCCCAGGCACTGCCCAGGCATCTAAATCAGTGCTCTGCACTCTTCTCCCAGGACGGAGGGTGAGGTGGCTGCTCTGCCGCTGAGCACAGGTGGAGGAAAGTCGCTTTTTGCATCCCCACCATTGACTGAGTTCAGGTTGGGGACATGCTTTTGCAAGCCATCTCCCAGGCATCCCCACCTCCCTCATGTGTTTAGCATCACACAGCTGCCGCGAAGCACACGAGCTGGATCTCTTTTGGGTGAAACTAAACCAGAAGACGTGTTCCAGCCAGTAATGGGTCTGCAGTCAGCAGGACCAGACTCACCATCATCTGAAGTGAACAACCTGGAAACGCATTTATTGTGGACATCTGGTACTCAGTACCAACAATTTCACTTTGCAGATCTGTTCCAATGAGTTATTGCCAGTGTAGTTGCAGCCTTTGTGAAGCAGCTTTATTAACCTAAAATACTTCATAACTGCCATCCCCTCACTCTTCAAAAAAGATATTCTTTCCCACGTTCAGATACGGGAGCAGACCGCAGAAGCTCAGGGCTATTACCGCATTGCACCCAAAGATTTTAAAGTGCCTATAAACCTCAGCCTGGAAGATATGTAGGTATTGCCCACATTTTAAGCAAGGGTAACAAAAGATCAATAAAATAGTTGGTCCAAAGTCACACAGCGTGACAGAAACAATATCAGAGCAGAAGCCAAATTTCATCATTGGTCTTGTACTTTAACCTAACAGCTATTATTAATTAATTAATCTGAAGTTTGATTAAACTTGCATAAAATTTTGTGGATGATATGAGCTCTCCTCCGTATGTGGCGCTGGAAATATCCCACCATTTCTAGAATAATTCGGCTATGGGGATATGAACAGAGCAGGAAGACCAAAAGGCAGTAAAAAAGCAAAAGGAAATTGGTTGCTGCTTTACCAATTTCCTGTTGGGGCTCTTCAGGCTGTATTGCTCAGGACAACCATTACAGAGAGGTTTGCAGCTCTGGAAAGCTTTTATTGACCTCTCTGTAAATACAAAATGGCCCATGAATTAAATGGGAGGGTCACTATGAGGAAGTTCAACAGACTTGGCAGATTCTTGGGAATAAGCAAGAGCAGGGATCAAGAGGACTGATTGAAAACGTGCAGTTATTGTGCAAAGGATTCTTTTTCTTGGGAGCAAGCTCCCTGGGGTTTTCTAGGCCGGGATTTACAAGGCTAATGAAGGGTGTTGGTTTTTTCCTTTCTGTCACAAAAATTCAGCTACAGACAAGCCAGAGTTACAAGCAACTGTCTAGCTGCTGAAAAGATGTTTGCCAAAGCTTTCCATCACCCAAGCAATCCCCTTTCCCCCCCTCATGTGCACACACTCTCTTACTCAGTCCTGTTGCATCCCTGCTCTTGAGATGGGACTTGGACTTCGGTACCCCTGGGCTCTCCTCACTCGGCCATACAGTTTTCCCCATGCTGCAAGTTATTTAATTACACCAAAAATTGAGCTTTGCAAAAACACTAGCTTTTGGTTTATCTCTCCCTCCTTTTTCTGTTTTCTTCTTTTTTTGTTAGCATTAAACAACCAGTATTTTATTTCCATTTCTTTTTATAAGGAGTTGAAACAACTTTAAACTATTACATTTACATGAATTCCCCTGTTATTATAGGAAACTGTTTTATCCAAATGGCCATTGTATATCCTTGATTTGAAATTAACTTTCTCAATTAGTTAAAAAAGTAGAGGACATAAAGATTCTTCTGCATATCTAAATATTAACATTTTTATTTGTTCCTCATTTCCTTTTGTTTTTATTACTGATTGCAGAAACTCCAAAGACTTATATGCAGGGGACTTGTGGATGATTTGGATCATAATCTCCTTGATAAAATCTTAAATCAAATGAACAGAGCTCTTGCTGCTTAAAGTTCCTGGCAAATTAGTGCTGTGGACATAAGAGAAAAGCCTGAACATGATTGAAAAGGTATCTATGTTTTGGTCTTGAGATCTGGATGTTTTCAAGAAAAACCACAAATATTTAATTCAAGAAGTTGCAACTAACTTTGAAATTTCTGATATATTAATTTCATCTCAAAACTCTCTATATTTCACAGCAGCAGAAATCTCTAAGCTCTGCCACTTGTGGTGTTGTTTTTAATCAAGAAAGCCACTTTAGGACGTGCTGACAAAATCGGCTTTTCTGTAACGTCCTCAGAAGAAAAACACAATTATTACAGTGTGCAAATGCTCATTTATCAGGTTTCATCTGTACCGATGTAAAAGTCTAGGACAAGGACCCAGTGTGGCTGAAATTTTTACAACACAGATGTGTGGGAATTGCTGCCACAGACCGGGTGGGATCAAAATCAGAGCATAAAGAGACAGAAAGGGAAAATTATTAGCTCTTCTTTGACTGACAATTTCCAAACATTAATGACCTTGAAGACTGACCAGTGGAGTCAGCAAACAAGTGTGTGTTAGAGAAGAAAGAACTTCTTCAAAGGTAGGCATCTCGTCTGCAAATCTGAGTCCTCTCAGGTATGAAATAGAAAGCTTAGTCAATTTGTAAAAGTGAAAAAGTGGACAGGCTTCACAGAACCAGAAATTGATAAAAAGTAAAAATCTATATTTATTTTAATTTAATATAACGACCTGGAAGTTTGAGAAGATCCTGTCACTTTTTTTGGCCTTGAAGATGTGTATACAAAATCTTCAATGCATTAAACCCATAATAGCTTTAGGAGCGTGTACTCCTATAATACACACTAATTTCTGTGCCATACAAAGGAGGGTTTGGAGGGGAAATAAAACTAACAGAATGGAAATACAGAGATGCCCAAAACCTCAGAAAAAAACAAGGGAATATGAAGGCTGGATGCAAAAAGTTGCTTTCTCAGTGCCTTCAGGTCTGACTTTATTCGTTTTGTTTTACCAGTCATGAGTAATTTGGCTACTTAATAGTTATGCAGTATCCTTCTTTAAGCCCCTATGTTGACATTATGATTGCTTAAATATCTAAAAATATGCTGATCTCTAGTGGCACACAAGAGGGGGGGGGAAAAACCAAAACCAAACCCCCCAAAAAACCAAACCAAAACAGAACAGGAAAATAATTTCAGAAAAATATTCAGAAGCCATCTGTAAATTGCTTCCATTTGTCATGCTTAGGAAAAGAGTGCATTCTGCAGATCAAATGCTTTAATCCTTGCAAATGTGATCAAATTTGTATCACAGGAATTTTACATATACAGAAAAGCAGATATTTAAACTCTTCTTCTTTTACTGAAATGATGCAAGGAGACATTACTGGAAGAAGAAAACCTGTCGCAGTGTCTTCCTTCCTTCTAAACTTTTCCTATAAATACAGAACTAGTTATATGTTTTCCCTTACCTTTTTTTTTTTTTTTTTTCCTCCAGAACAAATTCAGACTGTCCAAAAAAATAAGCTTGGAAGTGAGCTGAGATGCTTTTAGCCTTTCCCAGCAGCTCCGAGATGCACACACATCCCGCTGGGTGCGTGCAGACCAGAAATGTCCCCGAGCCAACACGCTGGTGCTGCTGTCCTGTCCGGGACCTTCCCGCGGCTCTCTGCTCCTCCTGATGTTAATGCCTCTTAATGGGACTCTCCAACTGCTCACCCCCAGACTTTTCTACCTAAAAATCCATAATTATTACTGCAAAATGCTAGCAGACCACAAACAGGGAGGCAGGGCAATGCCAAGTTATTATGGTTTCTTTCTTCAGCTCCCTCCTCCTGCTTCTCTCTCCTGATTTCATAGAAAAAATATTTAGAAACATGGAAAATCTCACCTCAGGTCCCTAGCACCAAAATTTAGGCAATCCTTCCTCCCCTCCACACACACCCCCTCCCCACGGGCTTAGCACAGAAAGGCTCATCCAAAATAATAATGGAAAGGGTCACATCAGAAGCCACAAGATTAACTCAATTCACCTAAACCTTTATCAGGGATAAAGATATTTCTTACTCTTCTCTTCTCTAGACATCCAGTCAATAATTTAAAGAAAGATTCCTCAATTACTCCATTCACTTAAAAGGTACCAATATCATACTTGGGAGAAAAATCCCTTAAAATTCAGTGCAGTCAAGTGCTGACTTCAATGTTGCCTCTTCAGAGGACACGGAGCTGAGCCTTGCATGCGATTCCCCTGTCTGCAAAACACAGAGGAAAAGAACAGACAGCAGTGGGAGATCCCCCAGTCCTCCAGGAAAAGAGACAGAAATGAAAAGACTAGACTTTTACTTATGTATTTATCAAGACTAAGAAAAAATCATTTCTATTTAAAGGAACGATACTGGCACGTGCAATCACCAATGGTCCATTTAGTCCAGTGTCTTTTTAGTAGCAGTGGTCCACGCTGGATACTTTTGAGAAAAAGGGAAAGAAACAAAACAAAAAAACCCCAAACCTTCTGGCATGTGAATGTGAATAAATGTGAATTTTAGTTCAAATTTATATGTGAATAAAAATTGAGTGTCTTCATATTGTAAGGGAGGATTATTAACAACTTGAGAAGTCAGTCTGGTACTAAAAGGCCAAAAGGTCTTCTAAGTAAAATTCCTGAGACGAACATGATTTTTAAGAGGGGGGATCAAAATTAAGATTTCACTGAGTGAAATTGTCACTGACGCTGATTTTCAGCCAAGATTATGTATATGCCTGATACATGCACATGTGTGTTTTCACTTGGTCAGCAGAGAGTTTGAATTTCTTATGGAGACCACCAACTTTGCTGGACATGTTTCAGTTCTGAAAAAAGATTGAGAGAAATGCATTTAACTCATTCTTGCCACAAGTAACATGAACAACACATTGACGAAGGCCAACATCTATCCCCAGACACACACATCCAACAACATTACAACAGCAGAGTTAACAGGTGTAGCTGCAGGGAGAGTTTAGCAGAGGCTTTAATTAGTCTAACTACTGTTTTAAAGAGACAAATTTGATAAAGAGACAGGTATCTCACTGCACAAATCCCTATGTAATCTTATAACTGCCAGCAGCAAATGGGCATCACTGAAAATTCAGCCAAGCTACCAACACGTTGCTCATCCTCATGAGCCTGGGCTGTCAGTTATCACACACAAAGCTCCCACCTCTTCCAGAAAGGTTTCCTAAAAGCCACCTGTTAATGAAAACCTTTAGATGAAGATCTGAAGACAACGGAGAAAGTCTACTCATCATAACTTTTTGGAAACTCGGCTTCAAAAGAAAGGACACAGAAATTGATCTGCAAGTTGGAGGTTTTGCGATGTAAATGGGTCAGATTCAGCATTTTAGTTCCAACAAGGTAATGAAAAACCTGCGGGTTACAGGTACGAGCACGATTTTAATTTGTACTTCACCAAAACTCCACCGTAATTCATTAATGTCTGTGCCATTAAAAAGGAGTTGTAGGGGAATGAAATAAAAGAAGGGCTGATAGGTAGTGTTGCATTGATGGGTTCCGCTTGGTTGGTAACATCAAGTGGCAGAATGAGAACAGTTTTTAAGATATGATTAAATATAAATTTTATCAAAGGAGCAGTAAAACATTATAGCTTTAGGCTTTTTAAATTCTGTACACATTCTAGGATTCCAAAAATAAAGCTCCAGCTTCTTAAAATTGAATGTCTGCCTTGTATCATTTAAGCAAGCCCTCATCTGAGCTACACGGCATTTTTATCTGCAGGACCAACCCAGGAGGATTTAGAACGGCAACAGATTGGCCAGAGGGTGAGCTCACTTGTACACAAACTGTTAAGCTCCACCTTTACTCCTCGAGTCCTTCATATTTTTCTGACGCCTCTGAAACATGACCCACTCACAGCATGGACTGTGCCCTCACTTGGATGAAATCAAAGTCAAACCCTCATGTTACTGCAAATAGAAAGAGAAATAAGAAGAGCCTGCTCAACCCAGCACAGGCACAAAGCCTCCCTCCCGCACTCGAGCATCACCGCCTACATCTCACACTGGGTTGGGTGAAAAAGAAGGGTTTTCCTTAGCCCAGGCCTTCACAAGCAGCTTCTGCCAAGCAAAGCACGGTCTCACATCGCACTTTCCCTTCTGGACCTGCACAAACCTCATCTGATGCTTTTCAATGCCATTATGATTCAAATAGCAAAGCACCATCCTTGCTGGGTACCCAGGTTTGAGGATCCTTGCATCCTCAGGCAGCACACCCTGTTAGTGCTGACACACCGACCCTTTCAGACTCATTAAAAACAATAATCCCACCTCAGCCCAGTTTCTTCTCCGAGCCTGGCTGCTCCTAGAGCATTTCCCAATGCCTCTCTCTACTCTCCCTAAAAAACCTAAACCAAACACTCCTCTTCCCTTCACCCATTTTTGGGAACTGATTGGACTTGCCACTGTGAGCGTACATAATTATGCTGGGGTTTAAAGAGGAATTTTTTTTTTTTCATCCAACACTTACTTATGAGTAAATCAACAACAATAAACACACAGAGAAGTAAAATCAGCCGGATATTTAATTATTTTCCTTGAATTTTTTTTTAAATGCTTGTGCAGTAGAGTTACCTAAGAACAACAACAGACCTATGAGAGCGAGATCATCCTAATTTAAGTCAGTGTGCTTTCATTTGCTATTAAAAAATACCCATATTAATTAGTTCCTGCTTTAATTGCTATGAAAAATTATTCTGAAAAAGAAAGAGAAAAAGAAAATAAGGTGCAAAGCACAGTACTGTTTACAAGTACCAAAACTATAAATAAATATTCAACATGGCCTTTTAAAGTCAAATACCCAGCCAGTTTTGAATAATAAAGCAGGACAAAGTCATTTACACAGAAAAAGCTAATGATTTCTGTATTTTGCTGCTGGTAAAGAATTGAAGGATAGCTGATTTGAATCTTCCTTCAATCTCCCATCAATAAAACAGAGACAAGGCAGATTCGAAAGCTGATCTGGGAGAGTCATGTTTTTATAATTGCTTTTTACCCTCAGGCGTTTGAAATCCAGAGGGTCACGAGTGCCTGTGTTAGTGCTAGAGCAGGCCGAGAGGCCCAGTCAAAACCCTGAGACACAAATTAATTTGTTTGTGGTTCTCATGTCTAATTTGGGGAAAGAGAAAACTCTTTGCCACTTTACAATGTTGTAATCTAATTAAAGGGAGATACATGTGAAATATTTATGCAACCTTTAGGAAAAAAGAGAGAGAAAAAAAAATTTTTTGCTCAGGCTCATTTGGGAAATTTTCTGAAATATGGGAATGGAACAATTTATAAAACAAATATAGAAAAACTGTGGACAAACCATTTGTTTGTAAAAATTATTTGCAAACTTTCAAAATAGGTTAAGTTAGATGTTCTTATTTTGAACCAGGAGACTCGCAAAACGGCAAAGAAGCAAACGGTGACTGCTCACCAGTGCATCCACATTACAGCCAATATTATGTTGGAGAAGAAGCATTATAAGCATAACTCTGCCTAGAAAACATTTAAATTATGCTGTATTAAGGAGATATAAGAAAGGAAAGTGCTATCAAGGGATAAGCCTCATGGAAAAACAATTCAAGTTGCTCAATATTTTGCGTTCTCCAAGTGACATGCCTTTCCCAAGTAGTGCTCCAGTACGGTGTCAATCTGATTTATATAGTCAAAACCTAGAGTGTCTTCCCTCCGTGTAACAGGGTGGTAGTACATTACACTGAGATGCTGCCACATCAGGCTTATGTGTATTTTCCCATCGCATTCGCACATGCAGCTCCAGCCCCGCTCAATTCACTGTTACCAACTTAAAGTGCTTTCACGGAGCACCCTACATCCACCCAGCTGGGAGGAGACCAGGACTCTCAGAAGAGTTAGGTGGCATCTCAGAGCCTCACCAGAATAACGCAGTCTGGGATTTAACGGGCTAAACCCAGAAGCTTAAGGCAAGAATCAGTGAGTAGAGCTCCCACCACACTTCCCAGGCACCGGCTGTGCAACGCTGCTCTACAGCAGCACCCCCAGCCCAAATATTCTCCTCCAACACATCCATAACCCTTCCTGGGGACAGATCCTGTTTAGGGGACTGCAGTTCCACTGACCTGTAGGAAGTCGTATTAAAAGACTATGTGACCTTTGCGCGGCTCTTTCTTTTTCCACTGAGGCCAGACCTCACTACGTAAAGGTGTCCTCCTACTTGAGAGCAATCCAGCTTCATGCTGGAATCCTTAAACCAACAGGAATTTTAATTTTAAAATTTCAGAGTCTGCATTTTATGATGAAGCTAAAAACTACCATGTCCCAAGACTTTTTTAGCTGATAGTACAGGGAAAAATCCAGTCTGAGGACTAGAAAACTCAGAGTAATGTAAACACATGAATATTAAAACTCCACACACTTTACAAAGGAGAATTCGCTGCAAGGTGAAGAGATGCCGCTCTGTTTACAGCTCACTTTTCCCCAAACAGAGCAGCCTTCCCTTCATGTCGGTATTGCTAAACTCCATTTGGGTGAAAACCATCACACCGCATCTTGCTTCAGCACGGCGGCTGACCCTTTCCAAAGGTCCCTTGTGCTGCATAAAGTGTTTGCTTCCTTGGGAAGAACTTAATGAAAATGGACAGTAAATCACTTGATTTCAAACTTGCATTTTTTTATTTGGCATCTGATTATAACCTGCCCATTTACCGTGTTTGATAGGTGATGGGACAAGCTCTTAGAGCACTGGCTGATACCGACAAGCACTGGAAAGAGCAAAGGCTTTTAAAACTTTGCAAAATAAGTAACGGCCAGGCAAATATATCATCCCATCCTATGACTCCTGTCCTGTAAACATGTGTGTGGCCCTTAATCACACTAATAAAAGTGCTGGAGCCAAGGGGAATACCTGAACAAGAAGGAGTTTGCAGGGCCAGGGCTTATTCCTCTAGGTTTGTCAGAGGAAGCTTGTCAAATAAACTGAAGACTGATAGCTGCTATATTTTCCCTTATTATAATCCAGAAACAACATACTTGTCTGAACAAAATAAAAATAAGTCCTCTTTGAGGCTACTCTGTTTGCCTTGACAGCAAGCTTGGGTTTTAAGCCAAGATTCCAGATTGTTTTTGTGAAAACATTTCCACTTGTCTGAAAGAGTATATATAATGGATATGTGATAGCAGTAATGCAATGCTGAAGTAATCTCCGGAGAATGCACGCATCTCCAGGGATGCCGTGCTGCACTGGGTACTACACACCAGGAAAATAAAATTGGTATTCTAACAATATGGAGAATGCCTCCGATTTGTACCTCGCAAAAATACCAGTCCTCATTTATAATTCAGCTGTAATGTGTGCTTTCCTTGTAGGAAGTGTTTTGCTTTTGGTAGGAAATGGAAGTGACAGTTTTGAAGGCTCTTTCTGACTTCATATGGGATCAGAGCACAGAGTCGCGATGCCGTGGCACCATGGGCCGAAAGCAGCTGGTGGGATGGGCAAGATACCGCAAAAAAACCCCAAAACACCTTAATCTGGAAAATGGTTTCCTACGTATCCTCCCCCTCACTTTGTGTTAACTTTGAAATTCAATGTCATACCTTCTACTCGAACAAGAGGAAATAAAGTTAGGGGAGGGGTGGAGGTAAGTCCATTTGCAGGATGGAGAGGTTTTGTGACCCACGGCAGCACACGGGGTGCCAGGGAGAGGCTGTAATAACTCACAGCAGTGCTTCATGTGGAGCTGAAATTCTCTTCAGTCCCCAGATTAACACACAGGATTTAGACCACTGGATGAGCGGGAGCACCAGGCTCCTGGTGGGATCCCTTCTGCCTCTGGTGTCTACACAGAGGAGGTCTAGAAATACTTGTGTGAAGCCAAGAAAATTCATAGTAGAGGGCTCTTCCATCCTGCAGGTGAAAAGCAAAGCCAGAAGCACTGTGTGGAAGCTGAAATGAGCTTCATTTTATTAATAAATGAACACTGGAGCAACTGATGCAATGAATTTTCCATGCTTAGAAAACTTTTTCTTGACATAATTTTGACAAAAGCTGCCAGAGACACAGGACTCCAAGGAGGGAGCGTGTGGGGCAGGGACCCACAACTGCCTCTCCCCAGGTGCTCCCCACTCCTGACCAGAACCCTTCGAGCTGCAGAAGTTGCTTTGCAAACACAGTTAAACTGGTTACAAAAACAGATGACAATTTTCAAATTTCATAGGAAATACCAGCTATATCCTACTCATCTTATTTAATCTTAACAGCACAGTCAGAGACATGGGAGGACAGGTACAAATATCCAGCAGACCAGTTGGTACTGACAGAATAGAAAGGGCTACACCAGCCAGCAAAATAAAAATTGCAGCAAATAACTGAGTTTTACAGGGGAATGACAGAAGGTAGCACTGTAATGTATCTCATTCGAGTGCATCCAAACAGTATAATATTATTTTCCAGGGAAGTTAATGGGGTTCCCAAATATGCACATCTGAGGGCAGAATCTGGCCCTGAAGTTAACTATCTGAACGATGCAAATTTTAAATTTAAGACATATATCAAAGGTAAGCCTAACTGTTCAGTCATTTTACTGAATCCTGGCATAAGAAAAAGAATTCAATTTTAGAATCTGTCTGTAATTCAAAAGGGGGAGAAAACAGTGTAAAATATATTCCTTGAAGAGAGATGCAAGTTTCTCATTTATATTCGATCTCGGATGAGATTTGGTAAATGCAGGCCCTTCCACAAAGTGAATATTATAGTGAGGCCGTAACATTTTACTAACACGAATTCATAAGGTGACCCTAGAGATCAACAATAAAACAAAATTCCATAATAGACTTAAATAGCAAAAAGGTTTTGGTGTTTCTGTTGTCTACCCAAATATGTTTCACTCTGTACAGTTTTTCTAGGTGAATATTTCCCTATAATCTTTGCACGAGACCTGCAAAGAATAAAATACAGTTTCAATCAACTAAAATCATGAAGCATTCTTGATAGCTGTACATTAGCTTTTTACAGCTGTCTTGGTTTTTATACTGTCTCTTACAGAGCGGATTTCCCCCTCCCCATACCTATAAAAGGTAGGTAAATTAAACAAATTATGAACTATGCAGTGGTTGAATACTTTGTAAAATTGTAGAACCAGCTTTTAGAAACCTTTAATGCTCCATCTCCCAGAGGTGAAATGCCAGCCTCCATTCGGGTCTCTTTCAGTTGCCCTTGCCACTTCAAAATGTGTCTGGAAACAGCTCTGCAGATGGCCTCGTATGTTTTACAGGAAATATTACTTAAACATTGGAAAGGATCGAATTTCTCCTGTTAGGAATTACAAATCTGGATTTCATTTTCTCTCTGTTCCCCCCCCCAAACCATGGGAAAAAAATGTGACTGTTACATATGACACTAAGGAAGTATTCGGGATTTTTATTTTTTTTAATATGCCACTTGTATTGGAAAAAAAAGAATAAATCTTGGAAATGTAACCCGGTTAAATAAGTCCTTTTCTTCATATAAAATAGTAGCTAATCGAAAAGATTTCCCAAAAGCATCAAAGCTTTTTATATACTATGGTCTGGAAAACATATTGCGTACGATTTCTATTTTTGCTCTTATTCTTATGAATGCAAAAGAATAATAAACTTTTCTTTCAGTTTTGCAGAGAGAGTTTCTTAACATTTGAAGCGTTTCTTACGTATTGACCTTGGTTTATGTATTCTGCAAAGATTCATTAAGCATATGGGGGTTCTATTGTCAGGAAAATGGTTAGCATTAGTAAAACACACAATTAAAATAGTAGCAGGTGATGTCAGTTTTAGTAGAGTTGACATTAATGACCTGTTCATAAGGGGCAATTTCCACACTAATGTCATGTTCTTTAAATGGAAATAGCCAGGAATACACATTTTCCATGTAAAAGAACCCTTTTTGTAATTCATTAAATTCCCTTTCCCCCTATATTTAAGTAGACACCTTTCCAAGAGGGAGTAGAATTCCAAATAAAGACATAGGAAATTAAAATCAGGGTTCCCACAACTAGTCTATTTAATATTCATATTCAGGAAAAGATCCATAAAGTCTTTTTCTTATTTTTTATTAACAAAGGAAGTAAACTCCCCTTGACAGTCTATTTTTCCCAGCCGCGTTCAAGAGGCAGTGCGCCATGACTGCCTTTGTTTCGGGCTAGAATTAAATATTATTGTATAAGAGCTAGGCAGAGATACATGCAGGAGGAGATTCCTGTTGTGCCCCAGACGGGGGGACCCATCTCTGTACCTGGATAGAGGTGGGATTTGTGCCCGAATTCTCTCCACAGGTGGTCTAGATCTCGCAGAGCCCTTGGAGCCAGAGCCAACATAGCGTGGTGCTGGAGCCATGGCCAACACAGTGTTGCTTACTCTTCATTGCAAGACCTGTATATCCAAAAGCACCGCTTGGTTTTCATAAGGATGGCTATGGTGGGAGTGCAGGGAAAGAAAGGGCAGGTGCTCAGCACCCCGAAAGACCACCCTTCCCGCACCACCTCCATCCCTTGCTTGGCCATTTCTGGGTCATTCCACCCTAAAGGCTCACCCTGGAGTCACCCAACTCTCCCCAGCGCACATCTACCCCAGCAGCTCTCCGCCAACAGGTTTTCTGTTGTTGCTTTTCTGTTTTCACTCTTCATAGGGGAAAAAAAAATAGGCCGAGGTCGAGCGGCGCTGACTGTGCACTTGTGTCTTCTGACACTGGACACCGCAGCAAACCACCCGACCCGTGATCGCCGGGTCACGTTGGCGGGCTCGGCAGATGCAAAGGCACCAG
>NW_010973266.1:2554451-2624451 GCF_000737465.1 Haliaeetus leucocephalus
TTACAAGCTGGGTTGGGATGTGCCATGCACATCTCACACACCAGGAACCAGTGAACTTCACATGCTGTTTGTACCAAATTCTCATCAGCTGTGTAAAATATCACGTGCATGTAGCACAGTACGTTCGGAAATGCCTTAATGAAGCACTAAGCATTTATTGAACTTCACTTACTTTAACTGCAGCTGGTAAAAGGTTTCCTTTATTGTCCAGCCCCAGAGGACAGTGGTGAAACCAAAATTTCCATGAATGTAAATTCCAGCTTCAGCTAATTTTGATGACAATGACTTCTCTTCTTTATGAGGTGCATAATGAGCCGGACCACAGTCTAGCCAAAAGCCATGACAAGCTCCAAGCATGCCCCAGTGGCTATCAGTGCTTTCTGTACCCAAGGTTTAAACGGAGACTGCCTCCAGCCAGCGTACATGAAGAACCGAGCTCGGCGATAGACAAATGACTCTTTTGTTTTACATTCTTTTTTAATTAGCCTCTTTTTAATGACCTGAGTTAATAAGTGTCAAAAGGTGCAAAACACAGCATGACTTCATTTTTAAAAGAGAGCATTTGCCTTTAATCTCATAAGTAAAGCAAGTGCCCTCTTTAAATATCGGCTTCAAATCCAGATATTATATTGTAGGGTATAACAGTTTGCTGTGTACGGTGAATTCCCCATCTCCCGCTCAGACAGCTCAGTCTCCTCAAACCCAACTGTACAAACCCGCCTGGTGATGATCATGCTCTCCATTTTACCAGCACGTCTCTGAATGTAAATGCTATTTCAACTCCAGGTTTCTAAAGCATTGATTAAAAAAATATTTGAAAGCTTATCTGTTTCCTAAAGTTCCCACATCAAGACTGAGACCTAGAAACAAAATTATTTTAAGAAGAGAAAAACCATCAACTGCAACTAAAAAGGAATAAAGGATCCTGCTGAGAGCAGTAGGATTGCTTTTTTAATTTGCCATGAATTTAGAAATAAGGCTATTTTACTTTTTATGCTGCTATGTTTTCCCATGGGTGGCTTATCCCAAAGAAGTGGACAAAACCCCTCCAGGTGCCACATTCCTCCTGTTTTCCCAGAAACCTCCCCTCTGCCTTTCTTCCTGGTATTTTTGTGTCCTGCAACTTGTTGTTTTAAAAAGACATTCGAACACAAAGACGAATTAGCGCTTTGTCGGCAAAACTTAGCAAAAGCTGCACGTTACCAGTAATTTTTGTATGTATTCAACATGTACTGCGCCTAGACGGACCGAGGTTCTGCTGTGCAGGATGCTGCTCACCCCTGGCAACTGGACGTGCCGCTATTTGATGTTATGGGCTGAGAAAGCTTTCTTTCCTTGCACCCCAAAAAAACCTCCCGGGAGATCCAGGGTGCCACAGCGGGGTGACCACGGAGGTGGCACATCCCCATAGGCACTGCTCCATACTCGCGCAGTCCCAGGCTTTCCTCTAACAGAGGCTGCCAATCATGCTACATCTTGCCAAATTATGTGTTGATTTTGTAACGCAGACTAATTTCCACCAGAGATTACTAAGAGGCTAGGAAAGTCATTTGTAGCTCCAGCGATGGATAGGCTGCAGCCCCAAACTGAAAGCCTCCAAATTTGGGGGAGGCTCTGACGTGGACCTTGAACAGGGTTTGTGGCTCAGCCTTGAAACCAGGGAGAGGATTTAAATCCCTGCTTCCTGGGGTGAAAACGCAGGAGACTAATTCACAGAGTCACTCGACTTCTTTATAATATTGATCTTTTCCTGCAGCTAACAAAGAGAAAATTGTCTAAATGCTACAGTACATCTACACAGAAACACACAGATCATAAAATAACACAGGCACTTTACAACAATACCAGGGGTCTCCGCAGAGCTGCCTCAGCTCCTCCTCTCTACCAAGAAATTAGAGTTTTGGTAATTTTTACTGCAGATATATCACCATGTCACGCGTAAATGTATGCCAAACTACAATACAGAAATAAATACACTTGCAAATAATTAAAAACGCAACATGAAGGATTGAGTTTGTCTCTTTTCTTTTTTAAGACAATCACTTTTTTTACCATAGAGCTAAATATTCCTGACTTTACTGGGCCAGGGTCATTAAGCGAGAAGGTATACTACAATAATAAAATTATCAACAGAGCTTTTGACAAGCGGTCATGTGCTTGTAAATGAAATTTATTTAGGTGCCACTCAAAACATTGTAATTAAGAGGTACAGAATGTATTACCAGATGGTTCCTGTTTAGTATCTATTTCCTTTAGAGAACAAGGTGATTAGAGAGAGCACTAACTTGTAACTGAGCACCAAACACCCCACAGGCCTGATCCAGAGCCTGTTGGAGTCAATTAAAAACTCCACTTGACTTTCACGCCAGGAGAATCAGGTCCACCCACTATTTATTTCCACAAACACAATGTTTGGGGGTTTTTTTGTCCCTGTGAAACTTTCTTGCATTTTGGCAAATAACTAACATATATATCCATGGAATGGCATTGGCTGTTCAGAACAGTGACATATTTACTGATCTTAAATACATCTAATTAAGACCTTTAATCAAACTCTCCTACATTTAAATAATTAAAAGGTAGCACTAAGCAACAAAAAGGATCTTTCACTTTCAAGCACAACATAGAAGTATAGATATCCCCTTGAACATCAGTGATTCAGGGAAAAGAGACCTTTTACACACATAAAATAAACTCCAACAGCCAAAGTGAGACTTTGTTGCTCTGTTCTTTTCTACCCCTTTGCACATAATCTCCATTAATCATTATTTAGTTCTATGATGTCACAAATATTTTGATTTTTAATTCACAGTACTGGGATTTCCAAAGTGATATTAAATACCTTTGGAGAAAAAAGTTAAATGTACACTGGGAAAACATAAATTCTTTTTAAACAGAAAATATTTTCCAATGGAAAATGGAAAAATCTTTTCAGCAGAACAATTTATTTATTTATTGCAATTAACTGGAGGGGGTCACTCAGCCCTTGCTAGTCTGAGTAATCCCACTGAAGCCCCTTGCACTTCTCATGTAAACAAAAATTGAAAATTCAGCTCAAAAACCTCAAAAATCAAAGCCTTGCAAGGTGCTTCTGAAACCCATCAGCCCCATGCTTAACTCAGGGCACGCAAATAGTGCTGTGCTCACTTCAGTGAAATTACTGAGATGTTTGAAGTTAAGCACATATTTGAGTACATCGCACCACCAGCCTCTGCACTTTTCTAATGGAGACAACATGTTTTCCTCTAGTTTCAGAGAGAACGGTATCAGAGTGACATCCTCAAAGTTACATCTTCTGCCATCTCTATAGACGCCTATATGGGACCTCACACACTCTGAACCCTCGCAGCAGATTTCTGCAGCTGGTAACATGATTTCTGCGCAATCTACTTTTACTGATTTATTTTTCTCAGAATGCCACCCTCGAAAGGTAAATATTAGCCTAAGGATTGGAAGTTCCCTCCTACATGTAACATCTCTGAAGATATTAAGAAAAACTAGGAGGTGTAGTCTCACCCTCACCCCTGCAAGAAACTGGGTGCTGCGTCCCAGCACCCACAACAGGGAGTTCCCTGGCACCCTGCAGCCACACACTGCACATGATTTATTGTACTTTGGTCTATATAGCATAAAAAAAGGTATGTAGGAGGTATGCACCCCTGCAATGCGCCTGCGTGCAAGGGGAGCTGCAGAACCAGCAGGCACCAGTGAGCTGTTCCTGGTCCATACTGGTGGCAGCAGCACCTGATGATGGTCCCCAGCTCCTGCTCGCTCCCGCAAACAAGGGTGTTTGCTGACCCGAATTGTCACTGGGTGGAGGCTGCAGGGTCTAGCCTGCACTTTGGAAGTGAAAATGGGAGTTAGATTTGAAAACTGGTTTGAATTCCTTAAACCAATGTTGACTTAGGAAAAAACGTCCATGTCTTCTTTTAGAAAAACAGCTTAAAAAGAAAGAGCTCAGCCTTTAGCGCAAGTGTGCACCTACTACTTAAAGCAAAGCCGGCACGCTGAAGACAAATTTCTGCCCCTCTTAAAAACCCAGCTTCAAAAATACAACAAACTGTGTCGTACTACGATTCACCACTATGAAAGACAGGATGGTTTTAGCTGCCCCTTTCCCACCCAGTCTCCCATGCACACACTCGGCACGTCCCACAGCAGCAGGTCGGTGATGCTGAGCTCCAGCTCAGCTCCCCGTTTTTGCAGGAGGGCGGCAGCGGGGCCATGGCGCTGCCCTTCCCCGCTCATGACACATAAGCTCTTCCTGAAAAAGTAACACTGCTTAACTTCCAATTCAGAGGAAAATATTGTGTTTGTTAGATGCCAAGTACAAGTAATGAAAAAATATATAGGTGTGTTTGTATATATACAGACAGAGAGGTAACCTGTGGTCTTAATTACTTCAACCCATAAACTGGGTCATGCAGAGCCCATTTTTTAATTCTATACATTCACTTAAACTTAGATAAAATATAGCAGGTTTTGGAGAATTTGTCCTGTGCAGTGTTTTGAGTCCCAGCAAGTTTCAATTAGTTGTCCTCATTCCATCAAACTAAATTTAGTCCAGGCATATCAGTTGCAAGTTGTAAACTTTCTTCTTTTTCATCAAATGAACCACAGCACGTAATAACTTCTTTTTTTCTTTTAGAGAAACAGAACTGTCCTAGGAATTTAAATTTTCCAAAGGCAGTTTTGATCTAGAGTAGATTCCCCATTTATTTGTCAGAATAATACCAGGAGTCCTGGTCTGTACCATAGATAGAATTGGCAGAGTTTTATGATACAGCAGATGGGTCAGGATGAGTTAGGAAAACACCCACCCAAATATTTTTTATATTCAGTAATCATTTCTAAGTTTTACCAGTCCGCTATACTACCAGCATGCATTTATAAGTAACTAAAGCCAATAAAGTGAGTAGCTTTCGACACTTTCCCCATATCGAATAGAAAGCCCAGGATTGCTTTTCTCCAGATCACACAATACCAAGAACATTTAAAACAGTTTTTTTCTTAGGCTGCACAAACTTTAATTTCAAACCAAATAATCCTCTCTGTATTCCAAGCACTTTTTTCCCTCTGACACATTTTAATGACAATAATTTTGTAAATTGTCAATACATAATCATATCAGTTCGTGCCTGCTTTTCAATCGGCACCTCCAGCTTGCATTAATTAAACAGCCTGCCTGACACCGTATCATCTTCGTAAACAAACGAAGTGAGATTTTCAGAAGCCGCAGTGTGAACTCTTTTCTGGAAATCGGTTATTAAGCTGCAGGTTTCTGTTTCATTTGCCTGCCTTTCACTTTAAAGCAAGCAGCAGCCACTGAGAACACAATAATGAAAGAGGTCATGGAGCACCAGTTGTGCATGAAAGATGCGAAAATTTACTGCAAATGAGACAAGAGCAGTAAATTCATTTTTATTCAAATTACTGTCATCATACATTACCACTTCTCCTGTAAACATTGTGCTTCAGACAGTGTGACAGCATATTATTATTTGCGAGATTATACTATTATTAAGCTATTAACATGTCACCTCCTGCTTGAAACAATGACTCAGCTTGGTACTGCATAATAGGACAAGTTAGGGAGACAAGGCGAGGTGACGGAGAGGTTAGTTGTAAGAAGGGAGGCCATGCATAGAGTGACAGCTGGCACTTAAAGGCTAACATTTATTCAAAAGAGCCCACATAATGAAGATGCGATTCGCTTTTATTTACATACTGTACCCATCCGCTTTCCATAAACTAATCCTTTTTCTTTCTGTCCACGCGAGACGCCCCTTGGCTCCTGTAATGAGGACCGAGGAGTCACCTGTCCCCCCAAGCCGAAAAAAGTCAGTGAGTAAAGTTATCGGCACGGCAGATGCCCGGCATCGCGCGGGGATGATGGTCGCAGCTCGCGCGGGGAGATAACGCATCGCCCGGCCACCCTCTCCCCTCCTGCCAGTGGGGATGCTGCAAGTTACCCTATAGGTATTGCCTCCAGGTCCCCGACAGGTTGCTAACGATTAAAATTTCATAGTTTATAGGCTTCAAAGGCTTCCAGTGCAAAGTTGCAGTACAAAGTCGCTGAGGCACATGGAGGGTTTACTGCCTCGTGCTGCAGTCGCCGTCGATGCCAGCCCAGCAGCAGGGCTGTGCTCCTCCACCTGCCCTCACAGCTCTTCTTCAATTTTACCTTGAGTTTTATGGGCGTTTGGCAACCGTGTGGCTCCCTCGCAGGGCTGCGCCAGCCCTTCAAACGTTCAAAGCGCTTCTTCTGCAGCCCTAAATGAAAGATCAACTACTCCACCTGATGCTCTGATTTATTTCCCTTCTACTTGGATTTGCCCTCCTTCCCTGACCTGTTCTTGATGAAGTTGAAACCTGTTTATGTAAATATTCTTTTTCCAGCCTTTGCAGCAATCTTGGGGGAAAAAAAGTGTCATTTTGTGAAACCAAGTAAACACCAAGCTTTGTTCTAAATTAGTTGGGGAAGTGCCTTGTGAAGTAGAACAAACAGAGAGAGACATCAGCGAGTTACTAATGATCCCTTGTCAGGCTCACGGAGAAGCCGCAGACGCACAAGGTTTTGAAGCCTCCAAGGTCTGGGTTCCCACGTGTGGGATGCGATGAAAGCCACGATGCGAACGACGCTTCCTAAGCGCAGCCCTTACAGCCCTTAGCGCTACACCAGGCTGGAGGAAGGCAACTTTGACGTCTTGAAAGCTCAGGCAATACGTATTGGTTTGTTAGCTTTACCCGTAAACAACTAAGTGACTTAGAAATATGGATATGCAAATGTCCACAAGATGTTAAATTTAAATTTCTCAAAATTACAAAGGTGGTGATATTTGCTGAAACCACTGCTGGGTACCTGCGTGTTAAAGGCGTATCTGCTTACTACGAGCAGAGACTTCCTCTTTTCCCCTTCCTCTGCTCTGTTTTTTCTCTTTTTTATTTCTTTTCTGGTTTTAATCTTTCTACAGCGTATAGAGTAGGATACAGAGAGGTGGCATCACATCTCTGGCAGTGGCCTTGCATATCTACTCTCCCTGAACAGAGTAAATCCTCTTCTTTTACCCTGCACTGTCCCCCTCGTTCTCTGAATTCTTCTGTAGTACACCAGCACTGTTGAAATCACTCCAAAATCTCTTTCTTTGGTAAAATACGAGGTCAAAGCCTGCCCCTGTTCTTGCAGGACATCTTGTGAGGTGCCCTCCCACAGCGTAGAGCTGCAGTGGCTGAGCCCAGGCGCTCCCCATCTCTGGAAACTGCACAGATTAAAGCCATAATAATAAAAGTAACCTAAAATGGAAGTTCAGACAGTCTGAGCTTGGTGTGCCTCACTATTGCCTGTTTCCAGGGTGTTTCCATTAAACGGGACTGGATGAGGCTGTCTGGGTCTTCCCTTCCAGGCCCTTTCTATTGCAGACAACATGTCCTCTAATCCCCTGTCATCGGGCTCTGCTTTAAGAGCCGTTAGTGGTTTTTCACATCGTTACCCACATATGGAGTCTGCTCCACAGCCTCACTGCTTTGATATCAGAAACCTTCTCCTAACTTTCTAGCCTCCGTGTAGGTGCAGGTAGCTGGTGCCTATATGTTGTGGAGCCAACTTTATCCCGGAGACCTCTTTTCCCTCTCACTTGAGCACAATAATCATGTAACTTAGCATCAGTAGTCTACAATTTCACCTCTCGCTTCTCACAAACAAGAGGTTTTCTTTCAGTAAATATGCATTTATTTGCCGACACAGTTTTCCCTTTGGTAACGTCACCCTCATCCATCAGTTATCTTTTTCAGTTCGCCTCGACATGCTTTGTCTTTCTTTGCCATGGAATATCCTGAACTGTCAGGATCTCCTGACCCTGATGGTGAAAACGTCCTCGCTCCCACAGATCAGCTCTCCTGGCTCCTTTGTGGACATGTCCTGGTCAGCAATTACTGCATTTTATCACACAAGCAGGGCTGGTATTGACCTGCTTGTTATTTTAGGAGAATAAAGTACTCTGCAAGGTCATCCACAGAATTCAAACTAGTCCAGCGAAGTTGGAAGCAAGATGCTTTGTGCTGTTGCTTCATTGCCCTTCATTATTACCCGCTTTTTTTTTATTTTTTGAGCCATTTGCCCTTTGTGGGTACCATCCTTGTCCACCTACCACCTCACATGTATTAAAACAAAAAATCAGATCCGAGAACCTTAGGCTTGGCTCCTAAACCATAATGAGACCCATAGACTGAAACTATTCTCTATTTGCTGAATGCGTACAAAATAGCACCACCTTATCCCTCTACTTGCTCCAGTAGCTAAATAAGAGCTCGGGGGACTGATTTGCGGTGTCAGTTTTTAAAATCTTAACTACAAGAGATATACAGACCCCTGCTTCCCATCAACATGAATAAAGTTGGACAAAACTCAGAATAAGAAAGAGTTTCTGTGGTTTTTAATCTGGCCAGTAATCACTGCTCTTAGGCAATGCAGCCCAGTGCACTAACAAAAGATCAGCACAGGAACCATTAAACATTGAATTTTCCCAGTGCACTGCAAATGCACATATAAACACTGAGTAACCTTAGGCTTAATCAGGGTTCAAAACACAGTTAAGCACCTCTTAAAACACTTTTTTGTTTACACTGCTGCAGCTTAGACTTGCATTTCCTTGCATGGTATCACCTACATCTGCAGTCTTAATTTTTAACCAGGACCGAGCAAGAGTGCAAAAATTGCTCTTAAATAGAAATCAGTGATATTCTAAGAACACACAAAAATCACAAGGGAAAATGTGGGTAAAAAACTTATAAGATCAGTGCAAAAAACTAGAACTAGTCTGCATTTCCCCAAGCATAGCCATAGATTATTTAGGCTGCAAGAGCAGTATGATCTTGTGTCCTTCACACTTTCATCATAATGGCTAAGAGCAGTGGTTGTCCCCACACTTAATAACACTGCGCTGCGAATGTATGCTGCATTGTCCAAACACAAAATATGTTTAAGTCTAACAGCAATAAGAAAAAAAATAATACCGCAGGTAGTAGCTCAGGTGCAGACACTGTGCAGATATCAGCAGTGTGCCAGCCAACAAAGGAATGGTCATTTGGGCCATGATGACAAATATTTGATCTGATTTATCAAAGAAGTAGAGGGGTTTACGAGACCACATCAAACCGATCTGCAATCCCCCCGTCCCCGCACACAGACATATATGTATTTGTATACACAGAAGCCACACGCAGCATTTCTTCACATATTCAAAGCAAAGACTACAAGACTTTTTTTTTTCTTTTTTTTAATCCAAATATCCTCAAACCCCTCTTCTCTGTAAAAAACCTAGCCGTTCTCTCACGGAGAGGTGATGGCGGAAACGCAGGAGGAGCTGCGCGAGGCGGCGGTGTGGATTTTTCCGCTCCCTCTCTTGCAATCCCACCGATCCTGCTCCTCAGGACCGTGAAGCCTGTTAAAAGCTGCTGAAGGGGAGTCACCAAACCCACCGCTGCCTGCTCTGACGGGGGGATCTCATGTGTTCACCGCTGATTAGACTACATTATTTCTATTATCCTATTGGGCTTCACACTAGGAATAGAGGCACTTGCCCTTATTTGAAACTAGCAGACACCAGGAGAATTTGCTGATTGCTAATGAGAAAGCTAAGGTTTTGTTGATATCATCTGGGACGTTCTTGCTGTGGTCTGCTATTAAGATCTGGAGCTCTACATAACACACCATATTAAGCAGGCAGTGACTTTATTATGGGATCAGTATAACTTTTCATGTCTGGTGTACTCCTAAAGCCTAGGCTAAAACACCTTTTTCCAGAATATGAAACATAATATCTTGGTGCTAGCTGCATTATTTAAAAAGGGGCAATGTGGTTCATAACTTTACATTTATTGCATACTTTTAAGCCACTTGACCCATATAAATATTACTATAGAGTTGCCCTCAGTTATTAAATTCTTATTGCTTATAAAAAGGGCAGCAGGAAGTATATAATCTATAGACTAAGGTGTGTTTTTTTTAAGGGGGAGAGGGAAGAATAAAAAAGGAGGAAGGCTGGAAACAAATGTGTTTTGATCCTGTCCATAGCCTTGAAGTTAATACTTTTTCTGACTTAAAGGAAAAGTCTGTTTATTTAAACTTCAAGAATTAGGTACTAGCATAGCAAGTAGGTCCCTACCTTCTCGACGGAGAACTGGAACCCCCACCTCTTAAAAGAAATTGTTTGCAGAAACTTTTCGGTCTTTATTACAGTCAAGGCCAGGTAAAAACCGGACACGAGTATTTGCTGTGGCTCCCGCGTGGCCCAGGCTATCCGAGGGAAAAAACACGCTGCTTTTCGGGCTATTTTGAGATGTTTCTCGCGGGCTGGCACGGTCCAACGCAAGCCCTCCTCCGGGCTGCAAGCCCGCCGGTGCACGCTCGCACCCTCGGACTCTGTTTTGCACGCTCACGCACACTTTCACACATGTGCCTGGATGACAGGGAGGACAACACATTAACATAGGTAATTTTACTTCAGAGTTGCTTGGGGCAGAACCTCTAGACCTAGAGGTTACTGCTGTCAAAGTAGGACCTTTTTCTTCCTGTCACTTCTTTCAGAGATGAAGGGAAAGATTTCCCTTAGCCTACAGCATTTAGCGTGCAAACGCTCCACCACAACATTTTGAAACTATAGAAATCATGAAACCAGCCTGTGACCTTCCATTTCAGTGACAGTACAGGAATCCCTTGAGCAGCGGAGGCATCCTCTGATATTTGGAAAAGTGTCATGTTTTCTTTACAGAGAAAACTGTCATATTGTTGTTGGCATAAAATACAACACTTCCTGGAGTTGTGATTTCCTTGTTTGCTACAAAATGTCACCTGGGCAACTGACATGTTTTTGTTTTGCTTAGAGCAACTTCCCACTTATGATATTCAAATCGAGTTGATATTGATACCTTAAGCTGTGCTGAAAGGAGCGGCAATTATAGACATCTGAAATTCCTCAAGAAAAAGGCAGTTTAGCTAAAAGACGTGGACCCTCACGACAATGGCAATCTGGCTGCAAGTTAAACACAGCCCTTATATAATTTGCAACCTATTGATGTGCCAGGCAGTAATTCTCCAGCAGGAAAAAGTCTCGGGAAGAAGCAGGCTCAGATAAATGAGACGCTTTCCCAAAATAAGCAACTGAGTGTTCAGTGGGAAAAAAAGAAGGAAAAAAAGGAAAAACAAAATGCTCAGCCTGAAGCAATAAGTAGAGCTGACTAGAAAAGTATGGGGCTTTTAAATCATCCCCGCACTTACATCTTAAAGTACAAAAGGATTTTAATCTTAGCTAGCATAGCCTTATTAGAGCATTACTTTTGGGGGGACAACTTTAACCTTTGGGTCAGGAGGATTGCTTTGCTTTAAATACCAGAGTTCTTTTTTGACATCATTAAATAAATTAATAACAGTTAGTATTTATAATTTTGAATACTGCAAGCAGCAACTTTGACTGAAATTAAGGGTGCTGAGAGGTGTCACTTCTTTTTGCACAGCTAAAGAGCTGAAGGGAAGAAAATTATATTTATATTTTAAAAAATTCCAAATAGTTTCAAATCAAGAAAAAATTAACTCTTTAATTACACAATGCTGCCGTAGTTAGGAAAGTTAAATTGCCAGCTTAAATCACACAGTCTGAAGCAGCAGATGATCTTCAAAGTATATTTCACAAAAGGAGCAGAATGGGAGCTGGACTATTCAAGGCTTATTTAACATTTTCCATGAGGCTTCTTTGCCGAAGATGTCTTAATGGAAAATAAAGAAAAAAGTGTTCACCTTTGATCTGGGCAGAGGAAAGAGGGTTGTATTTATTGCTTTCCAGTAAGTAGTTAATGATACCAGTTTTGACGCGTGGGTGCAAAATAGAAACAAACTTAAGTAAACACATGGATATCTGTATGTCTAGATACGTTTATCTCTAAGTATTACAGAGATTTTCTCTGTATGAGCTCTGGGTGAAGCTACACAGATGCGGAAACAGAATAATTACTTCTCAACAGAAACAGAAAAAAAGATCTTTTTTAAGGCAAAGAGAGCCTATTGTGTTTGAAGTTGTAATAGAAAAAAAAAATCCTAAAATTATATCCATTTAGCAGATACCCTGCTTCATTTAGGAACTCTGTCTTTTAAATGAACAAGCAATTTTTTTAACAGATTTACATGTTTTGTAAAATATGTCAAACAAACTAAAGAGAAGGTCTCCTAATTACTCATCAAACAGACTCCAGTCAGCGGGGAATGCAGCTGGAGTGATATGTTGCACTAATGTTAGGGCAGACCCGAAATATTTCCTCTTGGAAAACAACAACGGCAGCAGCGTCGGCAGCAGCAACACCCCGCTCAGCAGCGCCTGCGGGCTCGATCCTGCCAGGACGGACACGCGTGCCGGGCGCTGAGCGCATGAGCAGCCCAAGCATCGCCGGGAGGTCAGCTGGGGGCTTAACTCGAACCATACACATCGCCCTTTTGCAGAAGAAGCGATGTTACACGTCTTTTTTGCAACGTGCAGGACATTAAACCTCCGCTACTTAGTATGCAAGTGATGGACAAAGTTTCGTGTCTACGCAGAGTCTTTTTTTTTTCTTTTCTTTCCTTCTTTTATTAAGTATTTACCGCAGCCAGATTTCCACGGAAGGCTAATTAGAAAATATGCAGAACTGCTTCCTGTTTTTAATGTGGAATTATATTAGAGACCATTTGGTAGGAACAGGAGAAAAGTCACCATTAGGCATATTAATGACTGTCCCTTTGAACAAAGCTGCTCACTCCTCTCGGCGCTGGAATTCATTTGAAAATAAGAATACTGCCGAATTAGTGGCCTTCTTTTCACATGCAGTACAATGTTATCTGATATTATATATATACAGATTTTGCTGGCGCGGTAATCGTAGTGAAATTCCTTATTGCTGCATAATTGTTATAAAGCAGGGCCCTCTTATCCTGCTCCCCCTCTTCAGCCAAAACTCTGACTCACTTCAAATGGGAATTTTTTCTAGGCAACAGCTCTGGCATAGGGCTCACGGTTTGTAACTCTTCATGTCTCCCCTAAAGGGAGCAAGCGATGTTTGGCATATCCCCAGTGCAAGACATTTTTAAAGGTATATTTAAGACATGTGTATTGTACTGCCGAGTATATGTGGCAGAGTTAAGAGCAGTCTGTAAAGGTTTGTGAAAATCCACAGCCTAAACTGGTCTGACCCTCACCGACTGTCAGCCTCGCTCCTCTGGCAATTATTAAATTTAGAGAGCTCAGATTGCCAGTCTGGAGTAACTATTAGGTTGAATAATTAGTCTTATGTGCACCCCGATAGCTGCAAACAGAATCAGGCCGATAATTTCACTGTAGCCAAGAGCAGAATTGGACCCGTAATTGCCACTCTCTTCTGATTTATTCCATAATTCATATTTTCAACAATATGCAATCCATTAGCAGTACAGAAAAACATGCAATAGCTGCTTGGGTGGACTTAGGATTCTTGGGTTGCTCTCAGACAGATGGCTTTTTTTGTGATTTTTTTTTTTTCCTTCCCCCCACAGTTTGCTTTCACTTGTACTGGAACTGGTTTAGCACTTCCATAGGATTTTTAAGATAAGTAGAAGGATTATTGGTCACGCTCCTTGAAATTCATCACGGAGCGGTGCTGGCTTTGACTGTAGCTCGTTATTTGTTGCATCTCTCTAAAGTGGAATATGTTCAGGACACGCACCCTTCAAAGGTTTGTAAAGAGGAAAACAGTCTCAGCAGAATCTGCCTTCGCATCAGCTCCTGTAGGGTCCTTAAATAACTTCTCTCCAAGATGGCAATATTTCAATATTCTGCTAAAAGATCCTTGTTAACAGGAGGGACCCCGGATCTCATAACTGGGTTTTTATTACAAATCCCAGGGATGTTTGTTCTATAGATACAAAGGAAAACTTCTGCTGTCTTGACTTTTTTTAAGGTAAATGTTTCAGGGGTTGTGTTTTTTAAACTATGTACGTTTGGTAAATGCAATTACCTACCTTCTACTAGCGGAACTTTATTTTCTTCCTTTATAGTAATATATAGATCTGAAATTCCAAGGGTTTCTGGTGCTTTTCAGCTGTCACCTCAAGTCAAAATCATGGACTTCAGCTATAAAAAAAATTATATATAATAAATTTAACTTGACCTAACTGAAGGTTTTTAAAGCGAGCGGGTATTTTTGACATTTAAAAAAAAAAAAAAATTACTACTACTGTATTATCGACACGTCTCCTCGCTTCTATTTATACCACAAAATAAACTGTTCTCCAGAATGTGGTCTGAAGTTCAGTCCCTGCTAATATCTGTGACAGACGGTGCTTCGGAGAAGACACTTTGAGAAAACGCAAAAGACGCTTTGCAATGTTTCAGGTCATAAACCGAAACCACAGAACGCAACATAGGATCCCACCTATATGTCGGCGCACATCCATAGGTATTGTCTGATTGCGGAGCGAGCCCCCCCACCCTGTTTTCGCAGCCTCCCGCGCAGTCCCGCCCGTGCCGAGTGCGGCCCTTTACGGAGGAGCCCCTCTTTAGCGCTTACTGGGCTATTTTATACAACCAAGTAAACTTTCGTACTCCGGTTCAAATTTAATCAATTTTTTGTTTTGCAGCCTTTTGTAGATTGAGTCTTTTGTTAAGAAAGGACGTCTTGTTTCCAAAACACGCCAGAAGTAATCGCTGGCATCAGAGTGCCACCAAAAGGCAGGAAAAGAAATCAGCAGCCAGGCACTGACCTTTGCAGAGACAGCTAAGGTTATGCACATAACATTTGCTTGTTTACTTTGCAAAATAAGCAATGAGTTGGAAACTCCTAGCTTAGCAAGCGTCTCGCTACACCTGAAAAGCAACACTGACAACAACAGCAAAACCCCACGGTTGTTCTTGGGTTTGCTGTTGTTGTGCGTGGAGGCTGTTATCTGCTCCGCTCTATATCTATCATGATGCAACTTTAATAACGTTAGCCAAGACTGCTCAGAAAATCACAGCTGTAGCTGGAGGCAAAAGGAAAAAAAAAAAAATAAAAGGAAAGAAAGAAAGAGGGGGGGGAAAAAAAAGCTAAAATGAGGTGCTTCTCCCAAGCCTCACCTAGTGAGCAGAGTATTGGCTTATGCGTGAGAATAAGCAAACGAATCGATCGCTGCAGTAGGTTGATGGCTACTGGTCGTTTTGATGGATATGACGGTAAAAAAAAAGTCCAGATTGGTTCACAGTGGACCTCAAACCATGTCAGCTAAAACCAAAGAGACAAAAAAGTGACAGCTGCGGAGAGTACACTGCAGGCAGTCAATGGTTCCTGTGATTTATTGTTCCATCTGCCTTGCCGCTGTGAGGACAAGTTCCCCCTGATTTGGTTAAAATGAAAAGGACCTCAGAGAGCACAACGTGTTTTTTGAAAATGTGCAGAAACTATTTTTTTATTTCTTGATTTATGTGCCTTTCCCCCTCCATAATGTTTGCACCAATTGTTACCCAATAATGCTTACTGAAAAATGTGAAGCTTCCCAACCACTAAGAAATCCTCCAGACCGCCCCCACCCCTCCACCCCATCACAAAAAGAGAGGGGGAAAAAAAAAAAAGGAAAAAAACCTTACCAAAAAAAAAAAAAACCTGCATAAATAACCCACGCCATCAAACGCAAGCCAGAAAACTAGTTTGTCTATTTTTTAACCTTCCTGCTTTCCAATTTACAGCCGCGTTTCGGAGTCTGTGAAGCTGCCAGGCTGCGAGGCGGTTAAAAGCCGGGCTCGGCAATGGGTGGTGTGTAACCATTTAATATATTAGAGAGTTCAAACCCGGATTATAAATTTGCCTGAGCCACCCAAGTGCTATGGCCAACAGTTTTCGATTAGCGGAGGGTATTGCCGGAGCTCAGCCCTGCCGCTTGGGTGGAGGGGACGGAGCCTTCGCTGTGTTTACACACCAACTTTTTTGCCGTTCCTGACTTGAAAAGGAACATTTCCTTCATGCGGTTGATATAGCTTATTACCCCATTAAAGAGAAGCACCACACGACACTTCTGTCAGGGTAACACCGAGGCCTAATCAACACTTGGAGGTGTAACACAACACAAATAATCTCGCTCCTCAGGGAAGCCGGAGTAGCAGCCTGAGAAACGCTCAGGCTTTTCCCCAGGAGGATTCAAGTATGCCATAGCAGAAATATGGTTAATGTTTTAATACATTTATGGAGCATAAATCATAAATGAAGCATTAAGCATCCGGTGCGCTCTCAAAAGTTTTAACAAATACGAGCAAATTGAATGAATCTGGTAGAGCGAGGTATCGATAATTTTCCGTGCGTATCGCACAGTGGGGAAAAAAATGGATGCGGGGCCTCCGAGACCCGCCGCGGCCTCGCATACATTATAATTCCCCACTTAACGCCGCGCGAGCCCATAACCCACAAGGAGTGAAGGGAAGGCTCTTCCTCTCCCCCTCCAAGAAACGTTTCATGCAGATCAGCAAATTTTCAGCAAATTTCCCATGAAAAGGCCGGCCGGGGCCTGCGGTGCGCGGCGAGGCGCGGGGTCCCCGGCGGCCTGACCCCGGCGGCGGCCGCTTCCTGGCTCCAGGTTTCCTTCGGCCTCGCAGGTCCAGGCCGGTGTCAAAAGCTGGCCTTGTCTCCTGTCTCAGGATGTTGGTTTTACCTCTCAAGTGTTTCCTGAATTTGCAAAAATTTTTTGTTTTGTTTTGTTTTTTTGTTGGGTTTTGGGGGTTGGTTGGTTGGGGTTTGTTTTTTTTTTTCTGGTGGTTGTCTGCAAGCGGCTTAATGTTCAAAAGCTCATTTACCTTTTCCAGGGAGGGAGGGGGGAAGGGAGGAGAAAAAAATACAAAAATTTAAAAAAAGAAGAAAAAAAAAGAAAAGGACAAGAAAAGCAAGAGAAAACAAGAAGGAAAGAAAGAGAGAGAGAGAAAGAAAAAAATTTCTTAGTCGCTACTGTTGAGCAGGGGGTTTTCTCCTGGGACCAGTTCTACTTTTGGAACATGTTATTGTCAGGCAGAGGTCAACATCTTTTACCTCTTTTTTCCATTATTCAAAATAAGTATTGATGTTATGTTTTAGCTATTTAAAAGCCAGCTGCCTTGCTCATTTCAGATATTTTTCCTGGTATTATTGTATGTGGTAATAGCTGGCCTGTGTATCGTCTTTCACAAAATCTAGCCTTTCAGGGTCTCAGTCTTCAAATGATATCAATCAAAATTTATGCAATTCAAAATCCATATGTATAGAGTCCCAGTTCACCTCATTTAATGATAATAGTAAACCACATGTTGTGTACATGTCTGAAACACTTTTCTAGTTCTTGACTGTATTAACCCTAGGGGCACTATGTTTTTGTACAGCTTGCCCAACTGAGCAGCATAATATATTGATTAATACTTGGCAACAACTGCATTCTTGAATAATAAAACCATGAACAAGGTAAACGTGTACTAATAAAACAAGAAGAGTGTCAATATTATTTGGGGATGTATGTTAATAAAAGATGCTAAAGAACAGGCGAGCCCCCAACCCCACAATTAACGAAGTACAGTGCCTAAAGCTCGTCCCTTTTCCAGCCCGGAGTGATGCTGTTGTTCGAGAGCCTCCTCGCCTACCTGAGCATCCGTGGAGCGGCCACAACAAATGCTCCCTGTTTATGGGGGCCGCATCCAGTGCACAGGAAAAAGTTAGGCATTTCAGCAAAAAGGCAAATTAAAATTAGCAATATTTCATCGTTACCCTGATTCTTCCTGGGCAGAGCCCGGTGCAGGTATCACCGGCAAAGCCTGGGAACAGTTACTGATTTTACAATAGAATTTGCTTCTGACAGACTGCATTATTTACTTAAGGTTTAATATACAGTTAGAAATAAGATTTGCTTTCATGGAAAAACACTAAAACATTTGGCAAAGGAAGAGCCGAATGTTTTCCTTAATTTGTTTTGGCAACTCTGAAAAATAGATCCCATTACGCTCACGTTTGCATTCCAGAACCATAACAACGAATGATAATTTTACGAAAATCAAGATATAATTAAAAATAGTGTGATATAATAAGCAGCGAGCGAAAGCAGAAGAATGAGAAGAGACGTGCTGGAAAGCATTGCTTTCAGCACAGGGGATGACTGAGGAGGAAAAAAAGCAAAGGACACCAGCTGAAAAGCTATTGCCAGAGCTTATTTATTTATTTTGGGGCTGGTGGGGGGGAGACAGTGGAGGAGGGAAGGACTTGAAAGTAAAAATTGTTTAGCAAACAGTTAAAATAGTTTCATGCTTTTTTCTTTTTTTTAAAGGAAGACAATATTTAAACACAGGTTCATATTCATATTTCAGTCATTTGACTTTTGTATGAAAACAAATATTGAGGAATTAAACACAATTATGTTTTGATTAACTGGAGCTGGTTCCTAAAACCACAAGGTAGAGCAGCAAGATTGCATCTGTGTCTTCCCTCAATGCCATCCACATGAGTCACAGCGAGGCAGGAAAGCTGTTGACAAATTAATACTTTAAGAAAATAAACTATGGTCATGTTGAACATAGAGCAACTTTATCCTGATTAATTTGTGTTGGAGTCGCTCCAGCCCCCTTTACAAAGCCGCGCAGTTTGTACAAATGTAATTTCCTAATATTTACATGAGGAAAGCCTCAGCCGTTAAGCTTTGCCTCCAGTGTGAGTTTTGTGGTTAGTAAAAAGACAATAAAAATACAGAGAGGTAATTGTAAGCACATTTGGAAAAAAAAAAAAGAGAGAGAGAGGGGGGAAAAAAAAAAAACCTGCTTTTCTCCACTCCTCTCCTTGCAGAGCCCTATAAAAGTGTGCTGTGCTGCGGCGTGCTCGCAGGGACCGCTGTGCCAGCCGGCACCCGGCGAAGGTTTCAGTAATGCAACACCTAATGCTTAATAACGGCTGTAATGCTGCGAGTGAACCTCACAAACACACCAACCTTCCCAGGGCTGGCGCTACCTTCCAGCGCCGGTGTTCTCTAAAAGCTGGTATAAATTCCGATTAGCCTGCCTAATCACAACGGTCTCTGTCATTTTATGTCTTTATTTAAATAGAACGTCAGGCATTCGTACAATTGTCTAATTTAATAAATACGGGGAGGAAAAATGCAGTTATAATGTGTTGCTTTGTTTGAAGAATATTAAAAATAACCTTTAGTTTTAATGAGATTTTTTTTCCCCCCATCAGTTTACACAATTTTCCAGATGCAAAATGAGCTTTTGGCTGTAAAATATTTTATCACATTGTCTTACACAATAAAGATTAGATGTTTTCGCTCTCTCTCAACTCCACCGCAATTATTTTTTAGTGTTTGCAAATCATAATATCATTTAAAAACCATATTTTATACCTCTTCTAAAATACTTTTATAGCAGTGTGATGAAAAAAAACCAACACAACATCTATTTAACTACTCTTTTTAAGTGGCTGTAATATGCTTTGGTATAATTTTCCAGAAAAAGGCACAGCTAAAAAAGCTTAGCTGTTCTTGAAAACAAATCTCCCAAGAAGCATCTTTGCAAAAAATCCCCAGAATTTAATTCCCCTGGCTGAAGAGCCCAGAGAGCCTGAATATAAAAATAGTAGCCCTGTCATTTCACATTCATTAAGTGTGAAACTCAGAAATTAATAATGTAAAAATATGCTTTTTAATTAGTCTTACATTCTGCCCAATGTACTTAAATGGGATCAGCAGCTCCCTAATGATTTTTTTCTTAATAAAGTATTAGCCTGTGATGCACTGGGGTTGACAGGTATGATAAACTGGAAAGTACTTTTGGAGGCGTATGAATGATACCAAAATAGTACTCTCCCATTTAAATGTAATTAACATCAGGGAGCAATATTACATGAGGAGAAGCCTGCAAGATTTTTATTTCAGGGTATTTTTTTTTTTTTCATTTCTTGTTTTATGAGTAGTTTGATGATTGCAACAGTGATTTTATAATTTAATTACCTTTGTTGAAAGCTAAGCTTTTGCTAATAGCAGGTCAACAGGATCATAAAGCAGTCTTCAAAAATATTAAAAAGGAGGTAAATCCCTTTAGCTAACCTACACAATAAGAATGCGGGAGCGCATGTGTGTATGCAATGCATTTTATAGATGTATGTATGTATATACAGGCTGTATGCCTGTTCCCCTGTTATTTGTTTACTGTGCTATTTCAAATCAGTATTTACTCTCTAATGGGACTTGTTATACATTAATCATATGGAAAAAAAAAGAGGAAAAAAAGAGGACAAAAAAGAGAAAAATAAAAAAAAAGGGGGAAACAAAAAAAGAGGGGAAAATAAAAAAAGGGGCGGGGAGGGGAAGGAAGTCGTGGAGAAACCCATCTGACACGCCACGGATTTTGCCAGAACCAGAAGGACTGGTGCCTGAAGCCAGTTGCTCCAGACCAGCAAACGCCGCTCCGGCATCCATCACCGCGCCGCGGCGGCAGCCCCTCTCCCTCCACCGCCCCTTCCGCAAACACTTTGCGCTTTTACATTTCTAAAGCAGCCGATTTTAAAACAGGAGATAAAAGATCACTGTTGACCTGCGCTGCTTGCGCAAGAGTATTCCCTAACTTATTTATATGCCAAATGTCACTTGTGTTTACTTAAGAATTTCTTCTCATATCTCGAAGTCACAGCGCTCCCCGAAGATGCACTTGCCATAGGGTAAACAAGCAGGGAGGAAGGCAGCGTTCCCGGCTCCCTCCTCCCAAAACCGAGAGGCTCCTCCATCTGCGTCACCTTCCCGATCGCACCCTGACTTTTCTATATGTTGCCAGGCCGATGGACGCATGGGCTGAGGTGTTGGGTGACATCAACGACTCGTGACACTAACACACGGTTGTGCCTCCTGCCCAAAGTCCAACCCTTCTTCTCCACCACGGTTGGATGTTGGAATAAAGGGAAACTTGGAGCTGGCCAACCTCACCAGGCCAACCGCCAGCTAGATCCTGGCCAGACCATAGGTGATGAACTTTCCAATTTGATACTGGTTTTCATTTGGTTTATCGAAAATAGCCAATCCAGCAAACAAACAAAAAATAAAAACAAGGGGTTTTTTTCACTCTTCCATTACAAACGCATCCTTCAGGGCTGATCCTGCTTCTGAATATCCCAACTAACTGGAAGGCCCTAGGGCAGGTGAAAGCACTCAGCCCATGACCAAGGTGGCCAAGGGATGGGGTCAAAACGCCCAGGTAAAGGCATTCCCCATGACTATGGTGCCACACCGTTATCCCAAAGACCTGGGGCAGTCGGGGTGAGGGGATCAGAGCCCAAAGGGTGCCCAGCAGGTAGCAATGCCACGCCAGACTGCAGATGCATCACTATAGGACATCCATTTCTCCTGCTTTGGTAACTTCCAATGTCCTTTAAAAATGCGATCATGAAATGTCATTTCTTTTCTATTTATCTTGGCGGTACAAAACTGCCTAACTATTGGCTATACGTGAGCTCTTTTATAATATTTTTCCAATCACAAACACCATTGCATTGTTCCCCAGGGATTCCCGTGATGGATCTATCTATCTATCTATTTACACGTTCATGAATCAAATCATCGGAGTGGAGAAAGTTTGTATAATCTATGGCTTTCATAAGATTTCACCGAACTTATACTTCACGGGGGATTTCCAGGAGTGTGACGTTATTTGCACCCCTCTCGGGTGCATGCCAAACACCTCCTCTTTTCCCACGCAGTTTACTGTCCTGTCAAAAATGCTCAACTCACCCCAAAATCAAAGCTTAAAATGCAAGTCCAGCTCCCAGCCTGCAAAGGGAGTTTCCAGGAGCAGGGACATTTTAATGGGCAGCTGCATCAGAAACTAATCATCCGAACTGCTCTCATGTAAACACACGCTGGAAATTTTATTACTGAGATATTTGGGGTTTTCCTGATAGAGAATAAAAGACAAATAATCGAACTTATTGGAAAATATTTACATAGGGCCACACAGGGCAAACCTTAGGAAAGCTGAACAGTATTTACTCAGAGGAATAGCCCTGGTGCAGGCAGAGGAGTGGATACTGCTCGGCTGTCTGGGGAATTGGAGGGAGTTTGTCTGAGTCAGACACGCAGGCAATGGCCCCACACTGGGGCATCATAATGCTTTAATTAATTAATGTCTGTAAACTGTTTGGTGATCTTGGGATGAAAGGAGTTCTGGAAATGCCAGGTATTATTGAAAATTAATTACTCCAGCCTTCCCCCCAAATCTTGCTAAACATATTTCATTTTTTAATCTATCCTGCTGCTTTAATAAAGCTCATTGCAGAATTATTTTCTGCTAAATATTAAAGGCAAAAAAGAGCGAACCATTTAAGCAGCAGACTGAGCCGCAGCATAAGAGACTGTACAAGAGCCGTATTTTGGGGGACAGAGGTCTCCGGGGATGGGGCAGGCACAGGCAGAGGGCACGGCGGTGCAGATGTGCTGCTCGACGGGCTCAGCCTGCGTTTCCCTGCTGTCCCCCTCCATGGCCAAGCCAAGACCTGGCATTCATTCGGTGCTGGAGGGAGGGCTGGAGGACTACACTGCCACGGGGAGACGAACCCACGGGAGATGAGGGCTTGTTTGGGGGATCCAAGGACAATAGGAACTGTTCCAGCCGCTGCCACGTGTGCATGTCAGCAAATCAATCACTCTAAATGCTATTCATCATTCAATCAAAGGGAGACAGCACGTGTATATTATTTATACAAGTCTGAAATCATTTTGTGTTACTTACTGAAGAGTCACCTTCTGCATCGTCGTGAAGCAAAAGGGAGGTCCTGGAAAAGACTCCATGTACCAGTCCCACCAGGCACGCTCTGGGTAGTTCCAAATATGTCGTCAAAACAATAAACTGCAATAAACAAAATAGACAGCATTATAGTACCTTTTCAAGGTTGCAGGTTTATACGCATGCATTTTATTTTTTGTAACGAACAAATTAATAATTCTGTTGTTCCTTATTTATAAGAGCTAGCCCTGTCGGTCTGTCTGGAGTCTTGTAAGACCATGGAAGTGTCAGAGCATCTTTCATCTCTCCTCAGGCCTTGTCAACCCTTCTACTTCTGTGAGCAGACAAAGCCCAAGTCTAACATGTGTCTCCCAGGAGGTTCAGGGCGAAAATGGAAGGAATATGCCCCAATATACTTTCATAGCTCTAAAATGACCCTATTCTGTACTCTGCAGAGCTGTAGACATTGCAATCACCTGTGTTCTCCTGGACTATCCCATCCCATTTCTCTTGTTGGAGCCATTTGGGTTTGCTGAGATAAGGAAGCAGCGGTGTAAGTCCTCTAGCAGGAGCACCCACCAGCTCCGACCTCTCCTCCTCCTCCTCCTCCTCTTCCTCCCCTCTGCAGGTGAGAGCTGTCTCCTCAAAATGCCTCCTCAGTCATGGTTGAATGGAGGTGGAATCTTCCATTGCACTCCTGCAACTTCTTCCCACAAGTTCTGGAACAGATGAAGTCCTTTCTTACTGTCCTGAGACAAATCCACGGTTCAGGTCTCACCTATTGCCAATTTTCAACAGAAAAACATGAGTTTCACCAAATCTTCCTCTGGATACTTCTGAAAGTGAACAGCAGATGGGGCTACAGAAATCATCACATTTAAAAAAAAAATATGAAAACCAGCCTTTTACATTCTGAAAAGCAATTTATTCTACACCATTTCAAAAAATAAATAGGATTCTCCTTTTCTGTTTTAAGACATCAATGAATCTGTGGCATAATGGGCTTTTGTAAACCGATTATCCTTGATAATCTCATTAGCTGAAATTATTTTACTTTTCTAACATGGTAGATTTTTAAATACCTTTTATTTCATATCCCTCTGGGCACGTTGCAGTGAAATTTACTATTAAGCAAAATAATTATCCATCTCAAACCTTAATGCTAAAAAGTAAAAAAATAAAATAATTACAATCTAAGGAATGAAGAAAGTACAAGAAAACCCACAACTGAGAAGAAAAAGGGAAATTTTCACGAGCAGGCAAATCTCTTCTCCCTATTGACAAATACATCATTCTTGTTTCCCTATGAATATTAAGAAGTAAATAATGGTTGATGCAAATGACAGGGCTCACGCTTGAGGTGGGGTTTGCAACCTCCCATGGTGGAGCGGAGCATTGGCAGCGCGGTGGCTTCATACTTGCGAAGGACGATGCTCCTTCAGCTCCCACCGGCCGGGAGCTGCGTTGCCCGCTTCCGATACAGACCTGAGCAATTAAGAAATGTGAGTTGTTTCAAAATAAGCTTAAATCTGCGTTTTTTACGTGGGGAAGTTTGCAGCTGTAATGGGATTACGGTGTCGGCAGAGGGAGGGAAGTTTGCAGCTGTACTGGTTCGGGGGGTAGGAAGCAGCTGTTAAAATAGAGGACTGATGGTGATTAATTCTTATTATGTGTTTGAAGATCGCACAATGAGTTCAGGACCCAAACCCTCCCGCAGGGAATAAACTGAAGGAGGAGGATTTTAAAAGAGGGAAAATAGAAGGGGAATTTTAATGTACATTTGGCCTAAACGGCCTGGTCTTAAATCACTTATTAATATTTAAGTATAATTTAAATCAATGTTATTAAGACAAAAAAATATCTAGCTCAGGAAACCTGGAATTCATGCATATTTATGCAGATTGGGAGATCACCTGCACTCTCTCAAAACATGCACCCGTTGGGACCAGGCAGGGAAACAACCCTTCGGCTCACGGCGCCGGGGACGGGCGCTGGCGCACACCGCCAGCACCGGCCAGCCTGCGAGGATCCCCGCATCTTCCCACTTCCCACGCAGCCCCCTTCCCCAGCAGCACCGCTCCCACGCCGCCACGGGAAGAGGAGGGAAGAGACCCCCATCCCGTTCCTGCATCCGCCACCGCGGCGAGGGATGCCGGTAGCGACGGCAACGAGGTTAGAAACAGCGGGAAGAGCCCGACCTGGGCTCAACGGGATTTGCAACCTCTGGGGAACCTGCAGCATTTCCCAGATTTCGGGGCAATTCACATAAGACCCAGGTTATTTGCTGTAATATTGTGGCCGGGTCCTATAGCCGGTTTGCAGAGATAGGCGATGCGCTGGGTGTTCTGGGGTTTCCCCAGAGCACAGCAGGTAGAAGATATGAGATTTCTATTTATATACTACAGCCTGGCCAGGAAAGTGACAATTTAAAAGCAAAGTTAAGGGGAGAGCGAAGCAGCCTGGAAAGGCCAGTGGGGGCGGATGGTGCAGGTGGGGTCCCCTGAGCCCCTGGGACATGGTGATATAGCACGGGCTGCAGCGGTGTCCCAGGCAGCACCCAGCCTCTCTACCCCGAGAAGCTGCTCCCAACTCATCCATTTTGCGGCTTGACAACTTAACAGGGCTCTCACGGCCCTCCTGCAGACAAAAAAAAATACAGGAAGAAAAAATAAAGGAGGAGGATAGCAGCAACAGGGCAAACTCCACGATCTGGGGTTTGTTTTTCAGCCAAGACTTCAGTGAGGACTAAATAGATGCTGAACATGCAGAGAGATTTCACTGAATTATGAGAAGGGAGAAATGGGTGGGAAAATGAACAAAAAGCTAAAATTTTTTATGTGAACTTTTTGAGCTTAAACTTTGAAATCGTACTCATCTTTTCAAAGCTCAAAGAGATCACAAAAAGATTTATTTCAGGACCAAACAGAAATTCTTTTACCAAAATAACTCTGCCTATGATTTTCCTGTTTCCACATTTTTAAGATGTTTTGTTTTGCAAATAGGAAAGAATTAACAACAATAACTCATGACTCTACACCAAGTGTACCAAGAAATCCTGTCTTTCGCATGGCTGTAGCTGATACCCATTCCCAGCAGAGCTGGTTAGTAAATTAAAACATTCCTTCTAGCAGCAACTGATAACTTCGAGCTGATGATGTAGGTCAAAGACATCTGCAGTAAATTATACCCCCCACCACAGGAGGAAGGGGCACACTTGGGACATGAAGATCATGTGGATTCCATACTGGAGACCAAAATACACATTTTTACTGATAGCTGCTGCATAAGCAGATCCCTCACTTTGGTTATTTTGCACCCAAGTATCAACGGGTCAGTGATAAAGGCTAGGATGGGTTTATCGACCGACAGCCACCGGGAGGGGAGTGGGGTAGGACATGGATTAAGTGCTGGGTGCTCAACCACAGGGCCCTACGTGGAGCTCAGATGACCAGAAAAAAACGTGCTGGCCTGCAAATACCTGTGATTTGGTTTGCCGGCTTTGTGGGAGGCTTGGGTTTCAGCAGTGTGTCCATGTTATAATTAATAAGCAATTTCTGTTTGAATGGTGTGTTTTGTCTTCATTTGAGCACGTTCTCTGCAAAGACAAAGATCAAGACAGACCTACTCAGAACACAACGGAGATAAAAGGGAATCATAAAAAGAGACAGACAGAGGAAAAGAAAGAACAAGGAAAAAGAGAAGACAAAGAACAGGGAGACACCAAAGAGGACACAGAACAAAGATAGGCAAAATGAAAAGACAAAGAAAAGAAAAGACAAAGAACAGAGATGATAGAGCACCAGAAAATATGCAAGAGAGGCACAAAAGGAAAAAGGGGGGGAAACAGCAACTGAGAACAAAGGGCAGAGAACAGAGCAAGAGCAGAAACATACAGGAAGAGAGAAAAATGGGAGATAATTCAGCCAAGATGAGGCATGAAAAACAGCCCAAAGAACAAGGAAAAATAAACACAATGAAGAGAGAAAACAGCTAATCATCTTCTGATTTGCATTAAAAAATAAGTCATGGGAACACAAGCTCAGCAACAGAAATGTTGTCAAGTTGAATGTCAAGATTTCTCATGTCCTCTAAATTCAGTCTCACTGTCAGTACTTATGAAGCCTATGGGTTGGATGATGATGCTGTACCGGCTGTGGGAGAACAGGACTGGTGAGTTGAAGGATTAGTGCCTAGTGTTGAAGAAATGGCAGAAACCAGTGCTGAGGGAGGGCTGTCCTGGTTACGGAATGGATTTAGAGGGAGGTGCTCACAGGTAAGGGATGCTCAAAAAGCAGCAAAATTCCCTTTGTAAAAGTAGGAGATCCATCTCCATGATGAACCAAGCTGGCAAAGGCACATCTTATCCCTTTTACAGCTTCTTTGCAAGAAAAGCATGGCAGAAACCCTGATGCGCAAGTGCACCTACAATTTAAAAATATTTCTGTAGCTCCCTCTGTCAAAAAAATGGCATTAAAAAAAAGAAAAATCAGCCCTAACATAGCAGTTAACAGATACCCCAGCCATGATAGAAATGCTAAGAGTTGTAGGGGTTGAGCCGACCAAGACAGTTTGCATGAGATTTAGAAGTAACGCCTAGAGAAATCATACAGGTTTCAGCCCTGCTGCAAAAACTGAGTAGATAAATGGTTCACAAATCTTGACAATGGGCAAAAAAAAAAAACCACCTAGGAGATACAGAGCTTCATGGGGAAAACAAACACTCAGGAGTTTTGTGCACATTGCAAAAAAGGCATAAGGGACTGGAGGGTGCTGAGGTGTCCTTGTTGCCAGGTGCAGCAGGAGGACACCAGAACGATGGAGCCAAGCCAGGTCAGGGAAATATTACAGTAAGGGGTTGGGGTTTTTTTATTTCCTGCTTAAAGTTTCTTGCAACAATCCCGGTCCTTCAGCTTTACAGCACCTCCTCACCTCCTCGATGGCCCACCACATTTCAAGGTCACGGGCTGCAGTGGAAGTGTTGTTTTCCAGATCTGAGAGAAAGAACTCTGATTTTTTTAAAACACCTTTTGAAGAAACTCAAAAGGTGCTAGGTCCAGTTTAGTCTCATAAGAGTAGATCTCCTAAGTACCTCTGGATTTGGTCCTACAGATGTTTTAAAGCAGTAGGTAAATTAATGTATCTGTAACAATAAAATATTGATCTCTTTCAGGTTTCCAATACACCAAGGGAAGTTCTGGCAATAACATCTGTCATATAAATGCAGAATAGTACAACAAAAGCCTCTTTTGCTGCAACTGCTTTCCAAAACCTAACTTTTTAAGTATTTGTGTTATTTTTCATATTGAAACACTACCCTTATTCCTTATACAGGATCAGCAATCATGAAGGACTCAACTAGCACCGATTTTATGCATTTGTCCTTGGTACATGGCGTTTTCTTCTATTTTAGTCCACTAACATTTGTATCACATTTAATGTAGCTAATACATAGAGCCATACTACTTTATACTCTTCGTTCAGCATTTAGTTGGCTGGCAGTATGGGAAAACTGGTGTGTAGTGGGTTAAACATGCTTCCCATGCTGCTCGTTGGTTATATTTTATTTACCAGTATTTCTATAATGTGCTATTTTTTTTTTTCCTTTTGAGATTTCCTCATATCTTTCAGAACACTTTCACCTTATTTCCGGGCTGCTTCTCCCCAAGGGGCAAAGTGGAGGTTCAGAAACTTCATATGAACTTCCTGAAAAAGAAACAGATCACCTATTAAAAAACCCAAGTGGAATGTGCTGTGAATATAGTTAAATATGTCCCAAAGAAAGAGCTGGCTCTAATCACAACATAAGATTTAAAATTCATTGTTGTACTCAGTTTATTGATTTAATAATGTATTTATTATTTATGATTTCTATGGCAGATGGAATTCTATTTCCATTATTTGATCCAGGTTAATCAGAGGATAGTGTGCTTCTTTTATACTTTCACCTAAAGACTCTTCTGGTGCTCAAGAAGCGGACTGTTTTCCAGAACTGCAAACCAAATCCCTTTCTGTCTCGCAATTATGGCTATTTCCTTACAAAATTATAATCTGTTTAAAACCTAAGGCTAATATTTGAACTAAAATAATTGTACACATATGAATTACGTCTAAGGTAGAAAGGTTTCTGGAGGTGCTCCAACCTTTCAGATGGTTTCACTGTTTTTAAAAGGCTTTTAACTGGCCTTTGGGATGTGCCACTGCTCCTTTCCCCCAAGTACCTGAACCTTCACTGCTAACTGCTGCTGGTCGCTGGATGTGCTCCTCTTGATTTTACTTTCCTGTCACTCAAGACCAAGACCTTGGGAAGAACAAGCATCTGCCAAAGGTGTTGTAGACAACATCTACAAAGTGTCATGCCTGCAGAAACACACCTTCTCACCATGTCTGAGGAACTTTTTGATTTGTTTACCTTCTGAACAGTTTTGACGTGATTTAACTTAGGTATCACGAACTTCACAAATATTTATTATTCCTATATCCCAACATCAAACTTTTGAAGCGGAATCATTAGTTTCCTTGGAGAACAGCAAATACTACTACCAACAGGCTATTAAAATCAATTCAGAATACACCAGGCGAAGGAAAGAGAAATCAGAGCGATGAGATTTTCATGCCAACTGACTTTATCCTACCCTGGAATGATTTCCAGTCTTGCTGATATTTGATACAGGACCTTGCAAGATCTGGTCTGAAGCTTATCTTTTAGCTTTTTTTTGAAAAGGGCACTCCACCCTCCCAGTCCCTGCTGCCAAAGTGCAAGCTCGGGGTCCCCAAAGGCACAGCCATACCTAAACCCCGGAGCTGTCAGCCTGCAGCCCCGTGGGCTGGAGAGAGGTTGTTGGATGTGCAGAGCTCCTCTCCCAGCCTCCATGAGTAAGGCTGCACCTTTCTGCCTTCCTGATTAATAACACCGCCGAGTATAACAAAGCAGCTTTCACACTCTGTTCTGGTTAGAGGAGCTCTTCACTTGCTTGAACTTCTATGAAAGTAAAAGAAAAAAAAATATGCATTTTCAGTTCAGTCTCCCAGATGCAGAAGTGGTCCTACGAGTGAAGGTATAATGTGCGCTGAAATGGTAGCATCTTTCTCATGACCATATTCTCACCTGCTTATGCAGGTCACCCCTAGAGCTTGCTGGCAGCATGGCTGGCTGTGAGATGGGAGACTCACACATTCAAACCTAGGCTTTAGAAAAAGTAGAAAAATAAATTTAAAAAAACCAACCCCAACAGGCTTGAATGCTGATAAAGAAGCTGGAGTAAATGAGAAAAATTACTGTGTCACAGTCTGGGAATATTGCCACAGACAGACACAAGAACAGAGAAAGCTCTTGGACTGTTCAGGAAGACAAAGAAAGTACATTTTTTCATCAGGATTTTTTAAGTCAATTTTCACTCCCTATTTTCTAGGATTTCCAGAGGCAGGATTGAGGATGCTCCTCCAAAACCCCTTTGGACCCCATCCCCCTTGGAATATGTGAGGAAGCCAGCCCTACTCTTGCCACAGTCCTGCAACCAAAACCTCTCCATCTCTTCTCAAGGTAGAAGATGACAGTTCTTCTACACCACTGCCTTTCTGCAGCAACATATAACCGGCAGTGAAACCAGGGAAGAATCCCACACCTCTGATATTCGAGAAAAAAAATACCTAAGCCTATAAAATTTGTGTTTTGTTTTTCTTCTGCTTTATTTTTCCCTGAAAAAAAATGAACACCATGGGGAAATCTGCCCTTCTGCCTATGCGAACTTAGGAAGAGCAAGGAGAATGGACTGAGATGCAGAGGTGTAATTTAAATGCTATTACATTCGAGTTCAGTCCCCTCTCAAAAATTTGGCCCTCCACGACATTGAGCTCAGGCACAGTCCCAAACCACAGCTGTAAAAGCATCGCTCATTGTAAAGGTCCAGTTGTGCTGCGGGACAAACATACGGCTCTTACCAGTCCATCCTCTCTTTTCTGCTATACACTATCTGAATTTTATAGTTTGAAAATGAGGGGCATCTTACTCAATTAGGTACTCCATAGCCTAATCAGCTTCTTTCTCTACCAGGAAAATATTATGCGTTTCAACCCAGCTGTTCCCTTGTGTTGTTGTGTTGTCAGTCATATTCTGCTGGAGAGAAAAGCAATGGTGAGCCGAGGACATTCCTGCACATCTGTTAGCTGAAAGACAGGAATAGTAAAGGATTTTAGAGCAATTTCCAGAAACAATAAGAATTAGTTGCTCATCTGACACTAACAATGTGCACCTTTTCCACTTCTTTAGCATGTCTGTCAAATAATGTAATTATTAAGGACCAACAATGTGGCTTTTTATGTGAACCAGTACTGACTACACTGGAGTATTGCATTTTTAATTATTATGATGTTAAATGGCTTTAATTGCTGACACTCTCCTGATTCACAGAGCATTTTTATAACATTTATTAAAAAAAGGCCAAAGTTTATTTTACAATCTGCAATAAAGCAGAACACAAAAACCAGCAATTGGCTCAATGATCCCAACACATTAGTTTTATACACAGACTGCATATTATTCTTGCTCTATAAGTGATGTGAAAAGCAAAATTGAAGTCCTGTACAAAATTTGATCATCTTACTTAATAACAACAGATGCTCAGAGTGGTGGCATTTTGAAAAGAGCTCTGTATGCTACTGGTTATTAAATGGCAGGACATTTGGCATCCTCTAGCATTATACCATTTGAAAACCATAGAGTCACATAAATAGCCGATGAGAGCTAGAAAAAAAATTCAGCTCCTGTCTGCATAACAAAACTCACTTCATTTAAAATATTTAAAATGGTTAGGCTGCCTTTCAAAAGAAAAGTCCGGAAAACTTATTGGAGGGGGAGCTTCCCTTTTATCTGGAAAACACAGGAAAGCAAATATGTTGGGGGGAAGAGAAGAAATGGTTCAACAGCATGACTGATCAGCCTTAACTGAGAATGCTAATGGCTTCTGCTGCTTTGTGTCAAAAGCTCAGCACAATTTGGAAAAGGCTCTGGCACAAAATTTCCTTCTTGATTTTAAAATAAAAATATTGGCAATATGTAGCCAAATTAACATAAATGCAGGATGTATCAACAACACATGGGTATCATTTTAATGGTGCAATTCCTATTCAATAAAAAGGAATCAATAAAGACAGTACCTTACTTTCTTCTCAGTATAAATTATACTCACAGAACATCTACTGCCTACATAGTTATACCATTGCTATTTGGTTAGATTCATATATACTATAAAAAGTTCTAATCAAGTTGATGGGCACATACAGTGTAGCTTTCTCATTTTTATTTGAGCTTAACAGCCACTACGTTGGACATTTATCAAGGCAGAAACTACCAGTATCTATTTGCCCAACATGTTTTACTTACTTAGAACAACTCATTCCACACACCTTTTCAAGGAAGACCAGCAGAGTTGCAAGTAAATACCTACATCAGGTATTGTTACCATTTAAAAAAAACAAAACCAAAACCAAAACAAACTTAAAAAAAACCCAAATACATGAGTTTGCCTGAAAACTGAAGAAAAGATTCACTGGGCTATAAGGGGTGTGTATGCACATGCCTTTTATGTCTACTTAATAAAATCTTGAAGATTGGGTTATAATGGAAGTGCTTATACATCCTTATCTATGGCGTTGCAAATGGTGCTACTATCATTAAGAGTGCATTGTTGTTTGTTTTATGCTAATCTTCCTTCAGTGTGACAGACTGTCACCTGCATGGGGGGTAACTTTCAGCACTATATTAGCCCATATGGCACAAGCTAAATTGTATCTAAGCTATGGGCTAATTATGGATGAGTTAATAAAACCAAGCAATGTCAGTCTGGCCACTTCTTCTGGTCCTCTGCCGACCCCCCAAGTGAGTTATTGCCTGCACTGTTCTCTTAAACTATTTTCATTTTTGTTCTCAACAATTGCTGCCAAGCTTTATGTTTAAGACACTTTAATCCTTTTCCTTTCTCAGTCCCGTGCAAGATCAGATCAAAACAATCTCTCTACACTTTTTCCATGTGATAACTTTCCCCTGTTAATCAAGGGGTGGTGCAACCTACCGAATACTAAAAGCACCGTGTTAAGTTTCCTGGAAACCTGTTTGCACAGCTGTGGTATAACAAACAGATTTTCATATTTTCAGGGAGTAAAAAAAATGGATCATCTTCCTTAAGTATGGGATCAAAGAGATGAGCATTTATTCCATTAAATGCACATCCAGGTAACGGAAAACCGTAGGAATGGACGAGGATAGTAAAGAGGCTTTTCACATGTTTTAAGGTCAAGCACACGCTTAAGTGCTTTTTTGGACAAAGGCCCAGCTTCTTTGCCTTCCTCAAAAAGAGGGGAGGGAGGAAGAGCGTACCTCACAAGTGTTAATGTTCCCACATCACTCCGTCTGCTCTGCTTTGTCCCCACTTGTGCCTTTCAGTTGTCAGCCCCTGGCAGCTGTGAGTGTGCTCACTCTTCTGCGTACTTTGCTTTTCCAAACGCACTGTGCTGTGCAGTAATCACCAGTAAAGCGCAACGCTGCAGTACAGAAGATCAAACTTTGGACCGACTAGAAATAGAGAGAAACTGTAGAAAGATCTTGTCAGTGATTGAGAAAGGAAAGCAAAAAGGGTAATATAAAGTGAACTGGACTACAGTAATAGGAAAAAAAATAAGGGAGAAAGAAGTAAGTGAAAATGCCCATCACTTCTTTGCCTCCACTTGCGCAGTGCTCCTTCCCTGATCTACAGCCTGAAAGAGCATCTCGGAAGCAGGCAGAGACCAAGCCCACTTGTGAAAGGGAGAATTACTCAAAGACTACTCAAGTTTTAATTAAACAAAACTCAAATAAGGAATTTCAACAAAAACGTCATGTCATGGGATATATTCCTTAAACCTGGCAATAAAGTGCTTCCCAATATGTAGCAGCATACAAACATCTAGAAGCAGAAGTTGTGATTCAGGATATGAGACATCTCCAGGCACCTCTCAGCTGGTTGCATTGGCCACCTTCAACCCTGAAGTCCAAAGCTTAGGACGGACTCGACGTGTCTGTTTGCTCAGCTAATTCCAAGGCAGGCTCCACTAATCTATGGGTCTTTCAGGATTTTGGTTTCTGCATTCAGTCTAGCTGAGTTAGCAATGGAGTATGACAATGAGAAAGATCAAGCATAAAACTTCCAGAGAAAAGGATAGAAATTGAGAAGTGTGAATCAGATGTGGTAGCAGATACTCAGCGCTTTCAGGTTTTGGCCCAAGCTCTCCTTAGAGGGGTCTTAATATCTCCCTATGAGCAAAGGTCTGAATTATGTCAGTACACTAAAGATATTTAATAAAAATTTGCATTAAAAAAAAAAAAAAGCAACCTCAACTTGTGGGAGTCAGCAACATCCTTCCAGTCCAAGCACTGTCGTTTTTAGATAATGCTGTCCAGCTCCAAAAGGAAATACCACAAGGTTGCTGTGCTTCAGAGCTATTACTTCCACATTACAACTTCATACCATTTTCAATACAAGCATGCAAGAAATAAGTAGATTTCTTGTTCTTTATTTCCTGTGAGGAACAATGCCATGTTTCACGCAATGCCTTGTTAAATAAAAAGTCATTGGGCAAACTGCTTTTAAACCCATCATATGTAATGAAATGTTTCATCTGGAACTGGAATTGTTTTTCCAATCCAAGTTTTACTTTCTCCTTGGCTTTTTCCTCTTTCCCTTCTTATTTTCCTCCCTCAGTTTATAGACAGTCTGCTAATCTACTCAGACCCACAGTACTGAAAACTCTTTTCTCACTCACTGAGTCACCCCTGGAAATGTATTATTGCCTTAAAAGTCAAGTTCAGACCTAATTACCACTTAGATAGTACAGGAAGACAAAGGCAATATCATTGTTATTCAAGTTACTTAGTCCTTTACTCAAGAAAAATTCTTCCCTGGACTATTCCCTCACATGAGTGAACACATTGGTTTGAAACTGAGATTAAGTAAGTTTTCCCCCTAAAAGATTAACTTAATTAAATTAAATTCAAGTTCAATTCAAACAACTTCAACAATTCTGGGAAATCTTATGATTCGCGTTACACAGACCACCTTAAATGATAATGACAGCCCTTTCTGGCCTGATGGATCTTGATGAGTCTGCAATTCTGTGAAATTACTTAATAGATTAATTAAGTCAGAATGGTAGAGCCTAATTCAACCATCAAAACTGAACCGGTGTCTCTTACCTTGTTTTCTCTATAACACCAAGGAATTGTATTTCTTTGTACTGTTGTAAAAACACTGACACAGGAATTACTGGATTGTGCTTCTCTTTCAAATACCAGGACCTCTAAAGAGAGCTTCTGGAGAGGGTTGTTCAGGTCTTTAATATTGTAACATGTATTCTGTGGGTGATAGAGGTCACTTGTTAGCAGAATATCCCCCAAGTAGTTCTTTCCATCAATTTGGGGACTCAAGCAAACGAGGAAAGGCAATCATTGCCAGTATCTTCAGTAACTGGACACCTCTATTTCTGGCATGTAAAACAAACCTTTATTCTGTAGGAGGATGCACAGGAGCAAATATTCTACAGAAGACATTAGTGGGTTTGTGGCTGAATTAATTACGTCCCTACGCGAGCTTTTATTGTAGCAAACTCTTTGAGAATGACCAGCCAGGTTCTGTGACCTATCAGATTTTCTAATGCAAAAATAATGTAGTACAACTTCCTTCTCAGTCTTTGTTCTTATGAATTACACCTCAGGTTGCTTCCTCCTTGGTAGTCATTCCTCTTCTGCATCACCTTATGTTTGAAGAGATCTAAAGATTAGACCACTTAACGGCACACTGTGTTCACTATACAAATTATTGATTGCCTGTTTTTAGACCGTTTCTCTCACAGTCTCCTGTAGTGAATTGAGAATGGAATACAGCCGATAATATGTGCCCTTTCCTCAAGTTCAACCACCAAAACACACGGGTTACAATCTCACAGGATGTTTCTGTCATTATCTCGCTCCCCATAACCCGTAACGCTCAGGTTTTAAGAAGCAGAACAGCACTCGCTGACAGCCTGAGACACTAATTATTTTTTTTTTCTGTTATAGCTGCATATATAAATACTATAGTAGAATCTGGATCATACATTTTCTATATTTGTTTCCATATTTCTTTTATCAGAAAATAAAGTCTGAGCCTAACTGCAAAGTTAGGATGCATCCCTGAACTTTCCCAACCTTGCCATTGTTCAGACTTCTATTTCCAGAAGACCCATCGATAAGCTAAAATTAAGCTTACACAGCAAACCCCCTCTTTTTCAGGTCTCTTGTAAGAACAGAGGAAAAAAGCCCATTACACTGTGGTCTGAGAAAATGAAAATTTGATTCTTATTTGCACAAAGGATCTCCCATAGAGCCTTTGGAGTGTGAAAGCTGTTACAGTGGAAGCAAGCTGTGTTTGGGAAGAACCTGTGTTATCCTAAAAACAAGCTAATGAGGTTACTGCTACCAAATGTAAAAGCCAGAAACTTTCTGGCATGTGACCCCAGGACTCCAGGGACCCTGAACAACCAGCAGCTCTGTCCTGTGCTTCTCCTTACTCTCGAGCAGTCCCACTGGACCCTGGGCATCTGCCCAGCCTCCCCCTCCATCCTCTTTGGGGCCAGCCAGACTTACAGGACTCGCTTTAACGCCAGCACGACACTCGGTGCAGCGCAGGATCTCGTGCAAAGAAGCCTCATTGTGAACAGCCCGTGTACATGTCCTCCTTTCACGCCTCCTCTTTCTTCGTAGGAGCTTGCTCTGAAGCAGGTCAGACCTGATGTCTCATCAGGGCAAAGCTTTTTCCCATTAGCCCCACAGCTACAGGGCAGGGGAAGGCAGCAGGTTTCCATTTGGAGGACCTTACCAACTGCACTGATGAGTTTAGCTCGCTGTGCTCGCCACTTTGGTCACCAGGTCATAAGGCTGCCCATCCCGTCTTCTCATAGCTGCTTCTCACTACCAGCGTTAGCTGGAAAATGCCAGCAGAGCATTTGATTTATTGGTCCCATCCTTCTTTGTTCAAGGCTGTAGCACTGAGCTAAAAGACCTTTTTCAGACAGCTGTTTTCATCCACCACTTTGCCTGTACCTCCCACAAGCTCAAGTTAAACAGATCCTCACGAAGATCGTCATTGCATCTGACACGTTCTGCCTTTATGTGTTTAGAGCAGCTAACGTAAAATGAGCCCAAGGCTTTTTGTTCAGGAAGGTACAATACCCTTCCTGATAGAGGCTGCAAGCCTTTGGGCCACCGGGCAGGAGGAGCAGGCTGTACCCGTGGCATAGCCTGGCTCTTTGAGCACCTTTGCAATGGTTTGGAGCTGAATAAAAGCACTTACCGGCTCTGTGGACATGTGCTACAGGTGCCATACCTCCAAGTCCTCCAGAGCGCAAAAGGGCTAGTTGATTGTGCTTTGCTTTGTTGCAAATTATCACCTGGGCAGGGGGGAGCGTGGAGCAGGAGGTGCTATGCCTGATAGCTCTCCCTTCACTGATATAAAGATGCCTTTGGTAAGAAAAGTGATACAGAGAACAGGCTGACCACGGATAAAGAGGAGTCAGAGGAGATGGCATAAGCTTAAGCTGGATTGTGTACAGTATAGTTTCCCAGCAATATGAAGAATCTATGTATTTACATAAGAGCAAGGTCCTCTTTTATAGTACAAAATTCAATCATTTGGTATTCGGCAGCTGGATACTGTAAAAATCATTCTTCCTGTATCTCATATTAACTCACGGTAAGCTGATACACCTGAGCTTTTTACAACACTCAGGGTTGAGTATATATAGATTGCTCAACTTGGAAAGGTCACTCGTGCTGTACACAGGAACCTGACCACAGCAATCTGTAAAGAGCAGATAGCGTTCTCCTTGTTTGTAAAGACTTTAGGAATGTAAACAGCAGCACTCAGGCTCTTTCTTTGGGATGTATCAAATTCAGGGGCGTTGTGTGCGAAGTTTACAAATGGAAGACTTCACAGTTGGTTTTGGCAAGTCTACTCATAATCTTCAGTGAAATCAAAACACAGCAAAGATCACACTCTACTTTTCTAAGACCTAATTTAATTAAAATCTTTCATTGGGAAGGGATAGCTTCAAGCTCTCCCCCTTCTTCCTTTGCATACAGACATAAACATTTACCAGAACCAAACTCGGCATTGATTTTCCTTTATCCCTTGCACTAGTCTGGAGTCCCAAGAGATGAACAGATGAGGTTAAGGTTAAGAAAGTTATGCACAACAGCTCTTAACCCGATGGCTAGGAAGATAAACAAGGTGCTAGTATCATTTAGGTGAACTCATCTATCAAATTACCTGTCCCTGTTGGATTTAGTATGGAGTGTTCCCACTTTTAAGTGAATGCTTTGCTAGTGCATCTTCAAAAGGTTTCTTTGCAAGATTTAAGTCAAACATCCATTATGAAAAAAGTACAGTTCCTTGAAGTTATGGCCACCTGTTTGGACAAGGTCACCTGGCATCAGGTTAGAGACAGAGCAAAACAAAAGCACAAAAAAGTGTGTTTGATGCTGTATGACATCTCCATATTCCTTCCAGTGTAAATTCAGATGCCAACACTGACTATCTGTTTTACAAGCTCATTGAAGTCAGAGGCTTAGCAGAGAGTTTTTCCACAGATCAGATCTTGTCTTAGCATCAGGAACACCAGTGAAACCACAGCAATTTATTTTAGGGGGGAAGTAATGTGGTTGGGTGGTCTCATGTTAATCACTGACAAGTTCCTGTAGTACTGATGGTTGTTCCCAGCACAGATTTGGACAAACCCCAGTCTAACGGCGACTTTTTGGTGATGTTCAAAATGAAACAAACGTCTTTTAAGGACAACTCCTGGAAGTCAATGCAGTATTCACTGTAGCTCTCTACAATGAATTGTGCTGATTTCAGTGACATTATTTCCATCTTGAAACCACTTACGGTGGAAAGACAGACAGTAAATATGCTGTTTCTTCAATATAAACCTAAGAAGTGTTTGAATATAAAATACTAAGCAAGTTCACTGCCTTTCTTAGACATTTGTTTTCCATTTTCCTTTTAAAAAAAAAAAAGTAATGGTTTGCTTAGTAATTTCTCTATTTTATTTAATTATTTCCACCAAATCCAGATCACTTCCTCCCTTAGGTAAAGGCTTTTGTTTATTAAAGACAAAAGTGCATGAAGAGATTTATTTTCCATTCGGCAATTTGGTCCAATTTTCATAAGCTGAGAACACTCACTCAATGTTTTACTTGTGTAAAACCAAATTAAAGGATAAATTCAGTATGCATTCCATGTAACCACTTTGCTCCATGGAAGACTCTGGAAAGCTGTGGAAGCCAAAGGTAGCTTTTACTGATTTTGTCCTTGGGAAAACACGTATCCCAAGACAAAAAAATACTGAGGGAAGATAAATTTCCCATTATTAAAGTTGCAAGTTTGTTAGTCATCTTGCACAGTCTTTTGTATCTTTTTTATTTTTTTCTCTTCCAGTCTGGGGGGGGAGAGAGGTATTATTATTATTTTTCTCTACAGATATTTTCCTGGCCAGAAGTCTAGTTATTAATAAAAATTAACTTCAGATACTGAATTTTAACCTCATCAGAATTTAGCAGAGAGACTACTTGCCACTTCAGTCCTACTTCACTTTCCAAAATAAATCAGGATAAAATATTTGCAACAGAAAGCAGCTGTAGGCATCAGGGTCCATTTGACTACTGCTGCTGGAGGAGCCAAATTCTGCACTCTGAGGCACAAGCTGATTTTTTCCTTTTTTTTCCCCATAGCTCCATTCTGCCCACTGTGTGCTGCCACCACTTCCAGGAGTAGGTGCAAGCCTTGTTGTGCTGCTACTGGAGAAATATCTCTTATTGGATGAAGCAGCTACTCAGATTTCTCTCAAAGCTCCAATTCCCCAGGTAAGGAATTTGAGGTAGCGATCCAACAAGAACCAGGTATTTCCTGATGATCACTATCGCCAGCCAAGGAGCATCAGCATTGCATCGACTCAGTTACATAAACATATTTTTTTGTAAGTGGAAGGTAATGACTCATTTATCTAATTTTATCTTCAAGCAATAAATTGAAGAATAGTTACTTTAGAGTGTTCCGCTCATCACAGATTTATAGATGTGGCAGCTAAACCACAAAATTAACAGAGGAAATTTTATTTTCTCAGTCATTGCTTGTAGAACTCTTAAGTCTATTAGTATCATAATTAGTAGAAGAGGAGTAGAGAAAATAAAGTTGTCAATAGAAAAGGAAAAGTTTTAAAGTGAACGTCTGATAATCAGACACAGAAATAGTCTGCAGGTTAGTAATTAGGAGTTTGCAATACGGCTTTTTAAGGGAAAACACCAAATACAGAAGTTGTGTATAAGCACTTAAACATCCTGGACAATGAAATGGGCTGATTTATACATCTGATTTATCCCAGGTAAGGAGAAAACATGATTCTTAGTCATTTGTAAGGCCCAGCCACATACACTTTCCTTGTCTTTATCCCAGAGCTTCGAATAGGTGGTGGCTGCAGGGAGCACAGGGACAGAGCTGGAAACACAGACAGCTCGTCCTGCCTTCCACAGTGTCAAAGTAAAGCCATAAAACTTCTGCTTTGGTTGTGGCCCTCACACTAAGGTGTAAAACTACGGCTAGTGAAGTGTTTCCAGTTCTTGATTCTTCTTTTAATATTTCTAGTGCCGTGGGAACTATCAGCATCCAGCTGCTGCTTCCGCCATCACTGACACCACTCCCATTCTCCAACCTGAGCAAAAAGCAGAGGGAAGTCTCAATCTCCTGCCCAATAAATGCACACACTTCTGCTAATGTGACACAAGAAGAAGCTCAAATGGGGAAGGGAAGGTTTAAGAAAGATCTAGCTAGGGGGAAGGAAAATCAACCAAGCCCTGCTTGCTTTCTATAGCCAATAGCACACACATGATTAAAACAAAGTGGCACTGAAAGACAGTAAAGAATGTAGTGCAACAAAACCGCATCTTTCATCTGACCCAGCTCTTGTAAGAAGTTATTTTTAAAAGTTCTTAGCAATTCCTGATATTCTTCTTTACAAATGTGGCAACTGTGCAGAGACTCAGGGAGAAAGAATAATTAAGCTATGCCTGTAAAGGACCTTGCACATTAAGCCATAGTCAAAGCAAACAATAGCAATAACTCACAGTAAATCTGCAGAAACACCACTTGATAAATTAGAGTCAACACCCATTAGCACTATGGAAAAACTTCTTTTGGAGCCTGAGAAACCTGTTTCTCTCTGCATAAAGGATGCTCTGCACCAGGTGGTGGTGGACAAAATGTCCTCAAAGCGGCCAGCTGGAAGAGCAAAGCCCAGGATAAGGGGTTATCTGGGAGGTGGAGAGCCCAGACGTCACCTCTGGCACCTTGAGTAGAGCAGGTAGTGGTGAAAGGGGACTGCAAAAGCACCTTCGTGGTCCAAGGTGGCTCAGTCAGAGAGACGCAAGGTGCGATTTAGGGAGAATTTGGGCTACTTTCCCTTGCAACGGCGTTCTGCTGAACACCGAGGTAGCCTGAGATCAGGATGGGATATGCAAAAGGCAGTTTTGACCCAGACTTTCTCTTTCTCCAGATGTCTACCACATGAGTTTTAAATTAATAAGGCCTGCAGGATTTGGCCCTTCAAAATTTAAATTATTAGATGATACAGTCATTGTTGCCTAGGCACATTTGTAAGAAATAATCATTTCCCTCAAAGAATCATTAAACAGAAGGGCATCAAAATTTGTTACAGAAACAACCATATTTGGCTTGATCTTTGGCTGTTGTAAATCAGCATAATCTGAATGACTTCAAAGAAAATTATGCCAATTCATGCTACTGAGAATCTGCTCTATTGCGCTTAAACTCTGCCCAACATCTTGACATACTGTGTTAGTTTAGTGTTTATTCTCTTACATTAAAAAGACTAAAATACACACCTTTCATCTGCTCTCAGCAAATTGCATGTGATTTCTCGTTGGCTAAAACTATCAGCTGTGGTCGGCCACAGAAAGGTTGTCCAGCTGCTTAGGAGCCCATTTAAATATGAATTGAAACAAGAGTGTTTCATGGAAATTTGGACGCTCCTAGCTCTCACTGGCTTTGTCCGCCTGTAGATTGTTTGTCCCTCCTTTCAGTTCAATAGCTTCTTTCAAATTATAACAAACAAATATGCTGGGGAATACCACGAAACAGCTCCAAAGATGTAGCGCTCTTTTATATTCCCGGGCATGTCACTTGCTAACAGCCCCAGCGCCTGCTCCTGCAAACTGGAACAAGGGCGAGAACTGACAAAAATTCCCCGCTCTTGAGGAAACAAGCAAACAAACCAACCCACCCCTCGAAACAAAGAGCAAAAAATATTTCCTCAATTAGGCGGCTGAAAAAATGTCCAGAACCTGGCAACCCTTATTCATGTGTGGGCCTTGCTTTTCTCACTAGTCTGGCTCATTTCGAATGTTTTCCGTCAAGAATAATGGCCAAGAAATGGTTCTTGATCTTCCATGAAAAAATAAGGTATAAAGTAAATGAGAGAAACTCTGCTGTAGGACTATAAATTAATGATGATTTCATAGCAGACCTTCTCAACCTGCATAAGATTAATTGTCACATTAGAATAAATGTCTAAATTGGGCACTAGAACTTCTTTTAAAGCTTGGATTTTCATGGATACATATAATTCTTATAAATTTTACTAACAGAAAATTCAAGTCTAAACTCAGATACATTAATTATTGTCAGATTTGATCAGATTCCAGTCTCCAGAAATCAGCAGCTGTGCAGTGGAATTATTACTATTACTAGTATTACTATTACTATTAACATTATTATTTTTCTAGCTATCCACTATGATTCTGCTTGATTTATTTTGGGGGAAAAATAAAAGTGCAGATACAACATGTACTTTTATATGTTTTTAAAAATTGGCTCATATCATAAGAGAGCAAATTCTCATACTTGTTACCCCAAATTCCTCTGTTTGCTGCTGACTGGCAGGGCAGGTTATCCCAGACACAATCCTGACCTTTATGATCCAGAATTTCTCCCTTTCCAAAAATATACCTACACGGAAAGCAGTTTTCTCTAATGAAATCAGAAAATGCCAATGACAATTATGGCATGTCCAGAGCATGTTTCAAGCCTTTTTCCTTTCCCTGATGGTCACAGACTCGCAGTATGGGGAAGCTTATATCTTAAATGTCATCGCTTTTGTCGCTTTAAGTTCTATTAAGATTGGTTATTGACTTTATGTATAATTAATGGCTTCCAAAGTCCTACATTTTTACACGTGATAAATCTTGGTGCTGAGAAACCAACAAATTTCTGTTGTTTATTGCCCTTCCCTCTTCCCCACCCAGGAGTAACAGAAGTCACTTGAACTAAAGCCCTACGGCTTCTTCCATAAACGTGTCTGGATGTTTCTCACTTAGGTTGACGTGACAATTATTAGAACTGGCACATATAAACACAAAAAGCAAGAGGCATTAACAGGTCTATTCACTAAGGGTTCTGCACCCTTTCCACGAAAAAACCTTAAATAAAAGTAACATGCCTAAATTGTGTAAATGTCAAGGTTTTCTCATTCATTAATTCCCCTCTCTTTGATGTGCAATGCTCCCAACTCTGCCTCTGCTCAATGGAGAAGGGCTGGACTGAGAAAAAGCGAGTCATCCTGGCACATTCACCGGCTCACAAAGGATGCAGACTTGGACTATGATCCAAAAATGCACTTATGTGCATTGCACCTACGGAGAAGCATTTGTTCGGAGCTCATTTCCCTCCATCCCCGAGGGGACTAACAGCCATAGCCTTCACCACACCGGCCGGGGAAAAGCCCCACAATGTCCTCCCAGTGCCGCACAGCCGTGACCCACCGTGTCTGATTGAAAGATGTAGAAAAGAGTGAAAAGAAAAGTTCCTTTTTCCCACCTTTGGACAGTGCCGGAGAGCTTCTGCCCCTGAAAAAGAGGGTCATCTCTGGTCATCGTGGCACGTACCCTCAGAGGGGACTGGAGACTCGATGGTGTGTCCTCACCATCAGTAAGCTCTACCCTTGCAGAAGTAACAGCATCCCATAAGGGGGGTCCATGGGCCTATCGTGCAACGCACCGTTAAGTGCAGACGTCATCATCTGCCACCATTTTGGGCCATGACCTGGCTCCTCTGCAGCAAAGCCAGGCAGCAACAAGGAGCTCCCAGGGCTCCAGTTTGGACCAGTAAACCCTGCCATTGGCTTTGACCTGGCAGACTGGCAGCTTGCGGAGGTTGGTGGAGATGGGGGAGTCCTCTTCTTTTTACAGGGGTTTGGTGAGCTCTTTCTTCCATGCAATGTAAGGGAACATTTTATTTGTGAATGGTCTCTTTCTTTGGACAGGTGGAATACAGTTGGTGGAATACAGGTGGACCAGGACAGGTGGAATGCAGTTTCTATAGAAAACGAATCTCTTTATGTTTTAGAAGAATACCTGACGCTTTCAATCCCCCAAACAACTCCATATAGGCTCTACGGAAACAAAATCCCCTCTGTGCTTAATGTCCCCTGCATGTCCTGTGCTTAAATTCACCCAGACTGACCGTAACGAATTCATCAGGCTCGCACGACCAGCAACTGCTTCAGCAAGAGAGCGGGCAACGAGAGGAAAAGACCAAACCCGCAGCAGGTTTCGGAGCAAAAAAAACCCGAACGCACCTCTGCTGCGGCACGAACTTACTTTCTTCCTCCTGCCTTCCCCCAAGTCACGTAACTGGCACGTGATGCCTGGCACAGATGGTGCGCCGTGGCACGCACGGAGCGTGCCAGCTGTCTGGCGTCGGGACACAGGTGCCGGCGATCGCTGCTCGCTGGAAGCCAGATCTCCGGGAGTCAGCCGCTAGGAAAAGAAAAGGGGCATCGTCCACATTTCCCTTTCTCGGTTTTAAGATTGAATGGGGCGCGCGGAATAAAGGGCTGCAAGTTGAAGGGATCTCCTAAAAGCTGTTCTGCACGATAGTTGAGATTGATGCGACGAAGTATCAGAATTTCGTTGCAGTAAATAGGCAACATATGATTACAGACATTATTATGCACACATGATATATAGATTCATCCATAAGACAATTTGAGAATAAAGCACCAGTTATTCAGGCCTTCACTGTAATCCAAATATCTAATATATCTCAAACGGCACAGGCAACTGACCATGCATACCCTTTATGAGAATGAAAGATAGAAATAGGCAAGAGAAAATCCAAGATTCATCACCACTTTGAGTTAGCATCATCTCAATTGTACAGTGATTTTAAAGTTATTGATGTTTATTTTCAAATCCATACCTCTATAGATTGGAGGTAAGTCACCGTGGGCTGTATATATCAGGTGAGTGACAGGAACGATGACATCAATAACCAGCTACCACCAATGATGTAATGCCAGTATTAGAGTTTCCCATTTTCTTTCGGCAAGAGAAAGCACTATTGACAGCTATTCTCAAACGCTGCGCTTCTGAGATGTCAAACATGCTCATTGATTAGTAATAGAGAGTTATGGAAAAGCCCTTATGCCATTCATCAGCGGTCTCTATTAGTAGCCCAGCCCTTGGCTTTTGGACAGCGTGAGAATGCAACCGTCTCCGCAGGAATAAGAAAAACAGGAGTTGAGAGCAGCCGCCAGCTGGAAGCCAGGGAGAGGCAACGCGCCCCAGCCTACTGCAGGCAGGGTGATTTAGGGCTCTGGCTGCTCGGCTCTGCCAAATGGAAAGAGCAGGGGTCAGGGAAGGCACATGAGAGAAAAAAAAAAAAGTCTGGCTGAGTGGCAATTTTACAGCAAATTGTCATCAAAGAGGAGCAGCCACAAAGAAAGGAAGAACATGAGAAAGGTGATGCAGATAAAGTGGCCTGATTCTTCTGACACCTCCCATAAATATCTGGGTGTCAGTTGAACTGCAAGGATGCTCTGTGGTTTCACTGGGGCTATGAGATTGTGCTTGGCTTCCCTGGAAGTTCTGCCTTTCCATCGCAAATTGGCGTTTGCCCTTTTTTTCAATTTACAACCTCAATGTTGCTTTCTCACGTAAAGATCTGGCCTTTAGAAGAGCAAAATACCCAAAGTTATACCCAAAAATACACCAAAATACCCCAAATGGGTACTAAGGGTACCGTAGCAAGACCACACATTCAATGGCTTTTAATTTCTCGAGCAGTTGATTTGTTCCAGGCTGTTTACCTGTTCAGGGCTGAATGTGTGTATGCACATACAGATATAGTTAACAACTCAAGCATTCTGAAGAACCAGTCTAAGAAAAAAAAAAAAGCTGTGAAATGTTGAAGAAAATGCATCTCTCTCTGCTCTCTCTCAGCAGATCTCATTTCACCTGAATGGGGGTGCAGGGGAAGGAAGGTCTGAACTCGTCCTCTCTGGTCCTTGCAAGAGTGAACAACACGGTACTCCATCATCTGAGACTGCAGCTCTATAATAAAACCAGCAATGCCACCATGAGAAGGACTTTACTGAGTGTTTTTTAAATTACTTTTTTTTGGGGGGGGGGCGGTGAGCAGTGAGCCCTCACTTCACAGAACCTGGGAAGGATAAAGGTACTAAAGACTCGTTGCCTTGTGCCACCCAGACACAGCTGCCTTAGTATCAGAAAAAGGAGCAGCGTGTCTCCGAATTGCAGAGTTGCTGAGGCAGAAGACGGAGCGCAGCCTGGGATACCAGAACACGGCCTGATCAAGTGTTTCATGTAGTCTCTCTTGGCTGCTCGATGCAATACCTCCTTTGTTTGTTCCTAGCAGAGCTATTTATATCACACACTGAACTGAAAGGCAAGCTTCCAAAGGTTTGCATTTTAGGGTTAGTTTGGGCAAGTACCCAAACCTCTGGATGCTAAACTCTCCAAACCTCCAGGGTTTGCAGAATTAGGCTAGAAATCACACACAAATGGGCTTTCTCCAAAATAATTTTTGCATTCCATTTGTAACTGAACCACTCTCTTGACATGTTTTTATATTTTCCTATCAAGATCTAACCAGGATATGAAAGCACTGAATACTAAGCAAGAAAAAAAATAATAAGTAAACGTTGCCTAACTTGATTGCAAATACAGTGCAAGAAATGACATTTCCTCACACTGTGGTGGAGGGAATCTGTCCTTCATTTGGGATTACAGTGTTGGATCTGGTGGCGAGGTATCAAAATAGATTTAATTTTAATTAAAAAGATTATAGAAGTATTAATAGAGGGAGGGCATCCTCCTGGAAAGGAGAGCAAGGGGAGCCAAGCCAAAAGAAATGTCAAGGACATTTTGTTCTGGGGGCTTCTGTGCTCTGCAAAGCCCAGAGGTGCTCTGAGGTCCCCACGGGACAAAGCACGTCCTGCTCCTACGGGGGAGGACTCGGCCAGGATATCAGAGAGGCCTGAGCTCACGTTTCCAGCTTATTTTTGGGCTTGAAGACCTGATGCTCCACTTGGACCAATCCGTCTTCATAGATGGAGCGGGGAGAGTGATTTTGCCAGCAGGGACCAGGTCCTCGAACGCTCAACTGCGCAGCGCTGTTGAATTCGGTGCCATGGGCCACCTGTGCCAAGTGACCATCAAGCCAACTTGCTAGGCGCAGGCTAGCAGCCCAGCTCCGCGGCAGGCACATTCCCAGGCACTCTGGCTTGCGTGCATTAGACAGAAATCTGATAAAGACAACGCAGCGCTGGGCTCCTGACCACGCAGAGCCCTTTGCGGGACTCCTCTCCCTGGAGCTGCAGGGCAGGCGAATGCGTCCCAAGCGGAGCCAGCCGGTTCAAAGTGTGTTTCAAATATTTTAACCTTCTATACAGAGAGGTTTTGGAATGTGGCAGTATTTAGGAGGTAGGTTTGGGGGGACAGGAGCGTACTTCTTTTACCATTTTGCCCCCCTGTGCAGCTGTTCAAGGCATAAAATAAGGCAAGCTGCCTTCTGCACTGCAACAATCCTTAAAAAAAAATTCTGAGGTTAAAATATTATTCAAGCTCTATAATTCTGCAATGTCTTTCTTTTTGAAAAACACCTACAAACTACATTGCAAAAGCAAAGGTCATTTAAAAAAAAAATTAATTAGTAAAACATTCTTGAAAACTATTATGACTTGTTCTCCTACTGTTTTTCAAATTGGGCTAGTCATTGAAACAAACCCTTGTCTGTGAACAGTTCCCTTTTGAATGAATCAGCATTTTCCTCAAGCAAAGGTTTCATTAAAAATTTGTCAATCATCCTTATCCTGAAACACCGCGAAGACCTACTGCACGGCAACCTTAGATGCTGATGCATCCGTACATCCAGAGATGTCCTTTCAGCCAGTGATTTGCCCAGCAGGCAGCTGTAAACCCGTTATCGGGTTTTTTTCTCCCACCAGCGTCTTTCAAGTTTGTGCTTCATCCCACAAAACCCTCTCCTTTTCTCTCTGTTACAAAGACCTAGATGCAAGAATTATGAGTTGCAACTCTTAGACAAGATACAGATGTACATGTTAGGCCACTGCATTTGTCGTCCTTATTAAAGATGAAGCCCCATTTTATATATTTAGCCTTGATTTAGTTAACATTTCAAGTGAGAGACAAAATGCCTCATGTCTACTTGAATAATAGATGCAACCAAAGCAACATCCAGTAATACAGAATTATGTTACTTTTTAATCAAACTCTCTATTGCTTTCTTCTTTTAAATTACAGATGATCTGTGCTATCCCAATATGTCAGTTGGAAATGCAGCAATTCTGAAAAAGCACGTATTTTTAAAAAACCCTGAGCAACATCTTGTAATATTCATGCAGTAACGTTGTGTCTTTTTAAAGTTTCACTGACTGTGTATTTTAAAGCATTTTTTGCAATGCCCTTGCTACCTAATTTGTAAAACAAATCCACAGTCCCGAACAAATCTGAAGGTGGACATATGTGTCCTTGTCTAGTTACTAATGTCCACTATTCCCATGTATTACAGTGGTTTATCAGCTTGCTCCTTTAAAGAATTTGACAGGAGCTTTTTGCCTTTGGCAATCCAGTTGCAGTCTCATTCTACATCTGTTTTGATTGTCAACCTAATTCTGAGAGCAGTCAAAAACCTAGTCAGATCTCTCATGAATATCTTGGCAGGTTATGGCTTATTTAGGCTACAAGTAGCTCTCCTGGAACAGCATCCAAATATACTACAGATTGACTCGCGCAAATATAAATCCCTCAGCGTTTACGATACCTTCCCGCAAACAATTAGTAAAACGCCTCATTGAGCAAAGAAGCAAACCGCGGTCCGCGGCACCTTCGGCCCGCGCAAAGTCTTAGCCGGGCCGGCGCCGAGCCTCACCGCCCGCCGTCTCCCGGTCTCAGCTGCACATGGGCTGAGCTCTCCTCCAGCTGCAGCGGCAGCAGCAAGGTGAAGCGCGGGAGCTCTTCAGGGAGGGGAGAGCAAATTAAAGCTCACTGCAGGAAAGTTGTGCCCCTGGCACTCTGCTCATGCAACAGCTGCAGATACAACAACTATCATCTGACATTCTGACATATACGTTGAGCAAAGCAGCAAGCGAGCCAATGCCTACACAATATCGCGCAGGGCTCCAAGTCCCAGCCTTGAGCAAAACAGGTGTATGACATCCTGTTGCTAGTCTTCAGAGGTTATGGGTACGAGGAGAGACATCTGAGAGAGGAGCAGATGAAAATAACAAAGAAGGTTAAGGCTCGGGTTGACAAGCTCATTGATAATATTTTAGATGGAACAGACCTGCACGTTGACTACAAATTGCTCCTAATGTCTCTCGTAGACTGCAGGCCACAGTTGAAGTGAAAATGGGCTCATTCATTACTTGAGGCAAGCAAATTTCTGCGAAAAGGAACCGCCGCGACCCAGAAGACTCCAGATGTCCTCCGGGGCCGAGGTTGCAAAGCTGTCTTGGTGCCAAAACAATGGCATTGTGTCGTGCCGCCGCGGCCTTCGTGCTTAGATGTAAATAAACGGGAGCAATGAAATCCTTTAGTAAATATTTTTGAATTTGGTGGAAAATCCTGTTGCAGCATTTTGCTTTTTAATGTTCTGAGACTAATTGATTATCTAATAGGAGGCAAGGACACTGCCAGGAAAGACATTACTCTCGTGTTAGCATCCAGTACATGGCTCTTTGTGAAATTTAACTGGAAAAATGGTATTTTGAAGAAGAATTTTAAATCCAATCTTCTAAATTTTTACATTATGGGCATTACGGCCCAGAAACAGAACGTCGGCTGCCATTCCTCGAAGTTCATTACTTCAAGTCACATAGCTCCCTAGGCTAATCAGCCTTTACTAAGTTGCCATATTTGGGGGAAAGAAAACACGTATTAAAGTGAGGCCATGTCTACATAAAAGATGCTCGGAAGAGCACTGTTGGATATTAAAGTTAGCATCTGCTATTGTCTGGTTAACAATTGGCAATTACCATTAGTTTCCACTGTGGCTGATGGAGTCACAGATGGCTGATTGAGTCAAGTAAGTGCACTTATTCCTATTGAGGGGTATGCTATATCAGGAAAATAGTTACGCTAACATTATACGCAATCCAGCCAAAAAGTCACGAGGCCTCAATTTCAGCTTGTCTGGCCTGTTTGAGACCTGTGCATTTTAATCCCGAAAGACGCTGTAAAGAAGGACTGTAAAACCCCAAAAACTAGGTATCAGACTGTGGTGAGGGCACAGTCTGATAATAATACAGCACAGCGAAAATCCATTTATAGTGACCTGCAGAGGTATCACTATCATTACAGGTAAAGCTGCTAGAAAAAAATTTGGATGGCTTCTTTTCTTTTTTAATAAAATTAGCTCTGTAAAACATTAAAAACATTTCAGTAATCACAATTTATCATCTTTAGCAGAATATCTTAGCCACTTGGTTTGCCTGTCCTTAATTAGAGATTTAATAAGTAGACAACTGTTTAAACACAGCCGTTTTGGCCATTAGTATCATGTACCTTGGTTTGACTTAACACCTATAACTGCTAATATATTGTGCCATTCGGTAATGGGACTTTTACGCTTTTAATAATTCCGCGCTTTAGCGGTATTAAATTAAAATGTGCCTATCGCACCCGCATGACGGATTTCTGTATTTCTGACACTTTTTACCTATTGTCCGTTGTGTTGTACCCTTTCCGTCTGACCAGATCTCGTGCGTTTCCGCTGCTGTCACAGCTCAACACAGGCGAGGACCAAGGCAGGGGCTCTCCTGCGGGTTGTCCTTCCCCATGGGGAGCATCCCTGCCTGGCTCAACACCCACCCAAGACCTAAAGACCCCAAGATATTTAGAGATATCCAGTTCATGGCAATGCTAATGAGAACCAGGCACCTCTAACCAACCTGGCTTACCATCGTGTTTGGTATTTACACACCGGGCAGCGTCACCACTCCAGTTAGTGTGAGAGCCAAGCTTTGCCAACCTTCCCTCTGTCAATCACAGTCGTTCATAATCTCTGCAGTTTCACATCCTGCGCTTATCCGCCCTGAAACAACACTTTGAGAATTACGATCGCTTTTCTTGAGCAAGCGCGAGAGAGGATCGCTCGAGCTTGGAACAACTGCAGAGAGTACAGAATAGTCAGTCGAGGCTGAGTCCACTAACCGGCTCTTGACCGTCTCAGGGGACTTTGGATCAGGCCTTGAGTAAATCCCAAGAGTGTTTTGCTTAGAAAAAATTTTCCTAGATTAATTTTCCAGACTTACTATGTTTTCAGAGACACCAGGCATTTTTGGATGTGAAGATGTGGAGACCTGGAAATAAAAATCAAAACTGGTGAAACTCACTTCTCTCAATCTTAATTTCTGGTGTGCATTTTAAAAATGCCTTTGCCAATCGGTTCTTAAAAAGCAGCATTATTATTTTCTGCCAAATGCTAGCCAGAGCGTGTTTAAAGCACGCGTTGCACGGGAAGGACCAGGGACGGAGGGAGGACCGGGGTAAGGACACAAGCGCATCATGCCTATAGCAGGGGCTCACAAGAAACGAGCTTGGTGCTCTTAGCTCAGTGCCTGGGCTTGCTCGCAGCACAAAACTGCCCCAATTTGGCAGCGAGCTCAATGTTTGCTTACGAGAGCGAGCGGAGAGCTTGACCGAGCGGATTTCCTCGGCCGCCGCGGCCGCCGGCATCCTGCCCTCCCTCGCCGTGCGGGCAGCGCACTGCCTCCCGCGCTCGCCCCTTCCCACTGCACTTCATTCATTACAGAAAAAAAGGGGAAAAAAAACCACCAAAAAGCAGGCTCGCTGTCGAGCTATCCCTCACATTTCTGAGGACTACTGCCAAGCTAACACACAGATGATTTTTCTTGGCATCTTTATTTTTCGATGATGTTTTTTCAACGCTTAGCATTAAGCTGAAATATTGTTTGCCAGGGATCACTGCCCATCAGGTGCTTTATTACAGATGAAATTAGATTTCTTTACAGTTGCACTGGAAGACGAGAGAGAGATAATGTGAATAGCTTTTTAAAACTGACAGTCATTTTAGCAAAGCAGGAAAAACACCCCCCCCCAATCAAAACTGTTTCCCTCCTCCCTCCCAAATTAAAAATGGATTAAAAAAAAAAAAAAGAAAGAAAAAAAAATCCTTTTCAGCTAAATGTATTTATAGTACTGGGAATATATCTTTTCCAGCAAGGATATTTTTATTCCTACAGATTTAAATATCGGTTTGCTTGTTTTCAGTTAGAGGGCAACAGTCAAAATCCCACAGCTGTTTGCATGAGGATATTCCCGAGGAATATCTTCCCCAGGGGGAAAAAAAACAAAAACAAAAACAAACAACCAAAACCAGCTAAAGGTAAATTTTGGAAACATTTTGTGCCAATAAGACAAAGCGCCTTGCTGCAACGGCACCCGGCGCTGGCAGCTTTCCACGCCAATGCAGCCCCGGTGCTCTGCTGCGGCGGCGGCTGGGGGTTGCTGTGCATGCTTCTTCTGTGCAGAGAAGGCACAATAAAAAAGCCAATATTGGCTCCTACACAAAACATGTTAACTTTAGGAGATGACAGGCAGTTTCACAACAAGTGTATGCTTTCAAAAGGGGAGATTTATTTTCAAAGGAAACTCCTTTTTCACATTTCTCACATCTGAAGTCGTTTTAAAAGGTTTTGGTGAGGTCTGGGGTTTTTTTTTTTAGGGGGGGGGAGGTTTTTTTCTTGGCCTCCGATCTACTAAAGAAGCCTGAATTTTGCACCTGCATAATGCTAAAGGCAGAGGCTGGATAAAGCTGTAAATTGTTTAACAGCCAATCTGGAGAAGGAGCAGTGCTCAAAAACATAATACCTCTGGAAGGCTAGAGGCAAGATTCATTTAAACAGTTTTCACTGTCATCGATGTCACCAATTTGAAGCTTGTCTTGTTTACCGGATGAAGGTTTCACACTGTGTCAATGTTCTGCCAGGATTCGGCATTAAAATGAGCAGTTAGTACAAGTCAGCCATAAACATGGCAGATCTGTTAGACTGGCAGAAGCCACTGCGAGCTCCCTGGTGCAGCTTTTAAGCACTTGGCATGCTGCTAGCTCAAACTGGAGAGGGGGTTGTGTGCATCATTTGGGCCTGAGTGCAATGCACTTGAAATAATTACTTTAATCAGCAAAAGTTAATTACTTTAAATCATAAATTAATGGTGGAGCATTTGGCAGAGCCTGATGTGTGTGGCGAAGCTGTCAAGCAAAAATCACAGGTGAACCTGCGACCCCTTCTCAATATCACTGGATGAAAGAAAGGAGCTCACCTACTGTGCGTGCCACTTCTGCCACATTAAAAAGAACTCTTTGTAACAGGAGAACAGCCACCTTAAACTGTCACCTATAAAAAAGGGACTATAAACAAGCAGATTGCTGCTAAGCAGGTGCTGCTGGAGGAGTTGGCCCTTGATAATAATAAGATCTTAAAATGGCATCTGCCTTTATTTTATAGCACAATTGGAAAGATGGTTAAAAGTAATAAACCCAGCTGATATGTTTTATGAGTTAGTAGTTAGCAGTATTTGTGGGGGATGAACCAAAGATTTTGGGGGGAGATGCGGAAGACCGGGAGCGGCATGCTTAAAGGCACGTTAAGGAAAAGGGCTTTACGTCGGAGAGCGCGGGGAGCGCGCAGGGATGCGCGCGGGTACCGGCGCTCCACGGCTGTGGTTTCGGCTTCACGTGCTGCAGTCCCCCAGCCCCACACTCTTTAGGTTGCATTTCTTATTTCTCCTGACAGGCGACTGACAATTTGAGGCAGCGCTATGAAAGAGCCTATGAAAGCAATGAAAACCCTTATCGTACGAATACCTCCTTCGCACCCATTTGCCTTAAGGAAGAGCCCGCGTTTGGCTTCACTGTGCTTTATGTCATTGTTTAGGAAGACAATACGCATTTTATTGGAAAGCATCTGGTGTATTAACCCATAAACAAGTTTCCGTTTACAACGAACGACTTGAAAAAGTTGCGAACCAAAATGAAAAGATAAGGCAAAACTCAATAACCACGATGCCCAGCTCTGAGAATTAGCATTGAACTAATTTCTGAAACGCAAAAGGGGAGCAAAAAACCTTTTCAGTGAAGTCAGTAAAAATAACTTCAGAATTTAGAAAATTATTATAAGGTTAAATCACTAAAAAGAAATAATGTTTGGTTTCATTTGGGGCAAAGGGAGGATGTCTGGGGCTAAGGTCATGAACATATTCATGGCTAAGGCCAGCTATATATTTAATATGCACATTAAATATTAATATATACTAACATATACATCAAATTTAATTCATTCTTTAAATTAACTTTAATTACAGAATGAGATCTTTCCAAGCAAGGGAAAGAGCCTTGGGTACCTCTGATACTCTTAATTTTTTCAGGATGATCCATCAATTCCAGATTCACAACGTCAGCGCAGTAAGCGCACGTACTGAATCTCTGCCATGGTCTGCTTGGAGATTGTCTTCACCCTCTAAGGAGACAACAAAGGCGAAAAAAAAATGTTATAGGCTGCATCCAGTTCCACAAAGTATTTCTGCAAAATACAACAGTGCCATTTTACTTTTTTGCTACTGGTACCTAAGAAAACACTGTTATCTCCCACTCAACCTCCCGTCCCATAAAAAGCCACGCAGAGGGAAGAGGTGCTTTGCAACGCATCGCTCCCGCGTCCCCTACATCTGCCCCGTGCTCTGCGAGCGCCTGCGGCCAGTAGACTCCTGGTGACCTTGGATTAGGAGAAGACCCCCGAGAAGATGGCTCAGGCTCTCCAGCCATCCCTCCCCATCGCAGACCCCTCGCCCACCACTCCTCGGAGGTGTCCCATGTGGTTTGGGGTTGGGACCCATGGTGTGGAGCAGCCACCTGAAGCCAGACAGAGGTGCTGCAGCCTCACCCTTCTCCACACCTCTGGGTGGGCCTCAGTGCGCTTTAAAACACTGGGGTTTTTTAACTTTTTCTTTGGCTGGGAGTGGCAGATGACTAAATTTGTATAGGGTTGCTGTTCTACCTCTTTTTGACGGCACTTAACAACACAAAGAGGCTGTTATCCCAAAGCCTGCAACTGTTTTGGGTTTTTTTTCCCCCCAAAGGACACCGTACTTTTGGTCTACAGACTTACTGCAATTTTGTTCCTCTCCAGTGCAGAAGAGGAACCACCAGGAACTTCTGTTGCCAGCAGCACTGTTGAAAATTGTCGATTTAGGCTGTGCTGTGGTTTGCTCGTAGCTCAATAATTCAAAAGTGTTCAAATGAGCTCTGCATTGACAGCATTATTGGTGCCCCTCCTAATCTTACAAAACATACTAAACTATAGAGCAGTATTTTGATTAAATTCTTCAACTTTCCATGATCCTAGACACTGTTTTATGCATGACCTTGAATGCACATAACCAGAAATTTTCAATTCACAGAGACCTTCTCTTTGCAAAATATGGTAAGCACATCAGGAGCGGATGTCTAAGTAACAGCATCCAAAATTTAATCAAAGATTGCCTTGGACAACTGCAGAAAGTCAGACTCTCCCTCAGTGATATAACTTGCCAGAACACTCATTGCAGAGGTTGCCAGATAGGTGACTGAGTACAGAGGCTGAAATTACTTCCCTGGGCTTTCCTTTGTTCCACGGAGGTGCTAAAGTTTTCAATATTACTGTTTATTATAGATGTCCTTTTAGTCCCCAGCAGCTCGGGTCAGCCGTGGTGGTGCCCAGGGTTGGGACCTCCACTGGTGCCAAGGAGAAAACATCCCCTTAAATGCCCCAAAAAGAGGATGCCAAAGATGCCCATGTCCCCAGAGCAGAGAAAAAACCCCATGGACAGGCAGCCACCAGGAAAATAATGGGGAGCAAGGCATGGGGGTCTTCTCAGGGACCCCCCCCCCAGCAAACACAGACCCCAGGGGAGCTCTATGAGTGGCTCGCTCCCAGCAGCACGACCACCAGCTTTCCCATACAAAAAATGAAGGAAGTTAACTCATTTAACCAACTGCCGTTAACTCATGGTGAGCTCTTTAACCATTAATGCCGGGGTGCCTCGGGTGCCACCCTGACCTCTGCTACGTGGCCCCTGCTGGGAGCGCAGCCTGGAGCTGGAGCCAGCACCTCCCTAAAACCGGCGAAGTCAGTTTTTCCATCTCTAGGACAATATTGCCTCAAAACACCAAGTGTAGTCTGGAAGGTGTTAGCAAATAGATGGGAATTTGGATTTCTTTATGAGCTACTCGACACATAAAATCACTCATGCTCTGCAAGAAGCTAGCCTGCTCATCTGGCATTGAAAAACTCCCGCAAGTTCAGGATTCAAACGCCGCTTGGAACAATAAGCTAAAATGCAACAGTTTGCATTGCGAGACCCGCGATATCTTCGAGATTTACATCTGCTGGCCCCCGTTCTCCACTCCACACCCCTTTTTTTTACAGGCGCTCTCGTTGCAACAGCAGTGCCCTGCAGGAGCTGCCGGCGCCGGGGCAGAGCATGCAGTGGCACTAATGTACACGGCAAGGCAGCTGCCAAAGCACAGCAGCATGAAGAAGCACGTAGCATCGGCGCACGCAAACATTTCAGCCAGCAGACAACATCAGGAGCAGCAACCTGGAGCGGCAGAGATGGAGAGCACAAAACTGTACTCTGTCGGTCTTCCCTGCACAGCTATTCAGGAAGCACGGGATGTTTCCTCTAGAAACCACTTCTTTATTAGTATTCTACCCTAAACAGGCATTGAAGCAACTCGATGCTAGGAAAGGATGGACTTAACAGAGCATTCATTTTTCTTTTTTTTTATTTTTTTTTTCCTCAGCACCTAGGCTGTTTCAAATTAAAGAGAATCCGGCTTCAGGAGGCAGTGCTATTTTAATCATTCCAATGTGTCCAGTATGGGAGATGAACTCAAAAGGTGAATATTAAAAGTAGTTGTGGAATTCAGTCATTTCACGAATGAACACATAATAGCCAAAGGCAAAACCGGAAGGCAACTTCACTTCCAATCAGTGTTTTCATTTTATTGAAACCAGATTGGAATTCCTGGAAAGAAGCCTACATATCACATCTTTAATACTAATTTTCATATACTCCAGTAAAACTGTCAGGGTGAATCAGTTGTTGAAGAAAGCTTCCTGTATAATTTACAGATGTACCTCCCTGTAGCCTGCGATTTCGTCCTGAATCAGAAACGTGGTTTTGATCATACTCACAGATTTCCTCTCACCTGTACAGGTTTTCGCTGGCTCTAATTTGATTATTAAAATTGGACATTTTATGGCAAAGCTGGTGATAAAAGTAAGCCAGCTGCTGTACACTCAGCAAGGCTTTACTTTATGTACTTATATACATACGCACCTATATCTATCAGACGAGATGCATGCCTGTACACAGATATACTGCCGCAAATTTATCTTTTTAGGATGAAATAACACTCAGAAGCCAAACCGCTCCCTCTATTCGGTGCAAACATCTTCATCCCTCCAAAAAAACATCAAAGAATCAATAAGCGGCAGAGGATTTCCAAACGGAGATAAATATAACCCTTGGATGATGACTGTAAGAGCCTTTTCTCCTAAGCCCCACGATAAACCCAGCGCGCTGCTTGTTTGAAGCGGGGTCCAGCAAGGCTGCGTGGCCACCAGCCACCGCGGCCGCCTCCGAAGCCGCTCCGTTTTGCACCGATAGCTGCTCTTTTTGTTTCCCCGCGAGCTGCCGGCCTGCCAAGACCGCCTGCCAAATCCCTTCCCTGCAAGCACGCGAAAGAAAGAAGGGCGAGCGCGCTCGCGAGCCCCCCATGTCTTAATTCCCCCCCCAAGCGCTGCTGTAGGAAGCACGGCACGATTCCCGCGCTCCGGCTGGAGGGATGGGGTCGGCAGTGGGATGCAGGGGTCATTTTGTGGGGCGGTTGTAGCGGTACGTGCGCGCTGCTCGGCTTTAGGTAGTGTCAGCACTTCCATTAAAGCTCTGTTAGTCTGGGGTTTATAATTCATCTGTAAAAATTTGCTCAGGCTGCAGGAACTTGGCAAACAAGGAGTGCATTGTGGGTTGGGGGTTTTTTTCCGTGACTCCAACCCCCCCTGCCCTCGTTGTTAAAAAAAAAACCACATAGTTTGGCTGCTTTTTAAGCATCTTTTGACACATGTATAAAATGTTTATTAGTTTTATACATTTCTGTGCTTGTAAAACTCAAAATTATCTTCATTATAAAAAAATGAAATTTAAGGAAGCTGGAGGGCATCTCTAGAGACTTCAATTCAAATCCTGATGAGGCCACAAGTATAAATAAGAACTTACTTGTCTCAGACTAGTCTCCATTCATGTGCTTCACAAAACCAAGGCTCTGCATTGGCATGGGGGAAAGCTCTCTCCCGTGAGCCCAGGACGAGCGAGGCAGCACCAGGCGAGCTGGCAGAGCCGTGGGCAGGAGGGTGGTGCGGCTCAGCCCCCGTCACGCTTGGCAAAAGAGCCCGTAGTCTCCCCGACGTGTTTTAGCGTCACAGCGTCCAGCCAAAGGTGAAAGAAAATCTGAGCGGGACATTGAAATCCAGTATTAAACACTGCGTGCTGTCCTTTAACCATCTAATTGTGGGGGAGGGAGGAGAGAAAGTGCAGGAAAATAGCAGAGGAACCAGTGTTTAAACAGCCAAGTGTCACACACAACGTGTTCCTTCAGCCAAAACCTCATTTTGGCTTTGGGGGGATGAGAATATATTGCGCTCTCACTCTGCGAGTGGGGTATTAGTGCCCTGGCTGGACCCGGCTCCCAGCACCTTAATACAGCAGGATGCTCCTGTTCCTGCCTAACCCTACAGGACTGAACAGCCTTCCCCAAAAATAAACCAGAATTTCACCAAGACTGCTCTTCACACTGCGTCTGGAAGGTGGAGCAGGAGGGCACGCTATGTAGATCCCCAAACGTCACGCTTAAGACAGCAGCAAAAGCAGCAAGGCAATTTGCGTGTGCTTGGCAATGATCAGTAGTACTCTGCAATATGCATATGCCAACTTGTCTTTGTATTTTAAGTTCTGTAACTACCATCCAGTTCATCGCGTGATGTTTTAATTTTTTTTTTTTCCAAATATAGGATGATTTTCTTCTTTTCAATTTTAAAAAAGGTGCTTTAAAAATGTATCAGTACAAGGCTGGGTAGCAAAGTGGGTTAATGCACAAGCATTTCACCTCCAGAGGCTTGGTTTCAAAGTTGGGTTGGGTGTCTGCTTGTCACATCACAGACTCACTGCTCCCTGGCACAAATGGCAACGTCTGCATGCAGGCAGTCTATCGCTGGGATAAAATAACAGGTCATCGCAGGTCAAGACCGCAGCATAATGTAAGAAACAGGGTTAGAAATTACATAAACTCTGAACATCCAAATCAGATTCAGCTGTTTCTGTAGTTAGCAGGTACATACAGCAGTCTATATATTTGAAGTACATGGAAGACGAGTAGAGGTTTTGTTTGTTTGTTTGACATACTGATGGAGCTGTGATTTTGTAAACACATACTGAAGTCTATTCATAATCAGCAAAGCATGTAAAGATATCCCGAGCATCAAGGCTATGCTTAAGACCATACTTGAACAAATATGATATCATTTAAAAATCTATAAACCTTTCATTGTTCATGTTACAAAATTAACTTTGCCCTCCTTAGCATCAGAAAAAGCTGATAGTTGAATTAATGGGTTGTATTTCACCTAGACAGAAGCAAATAATTCAGACCTGCCATAAATTCAAAAGCAGTATTTCCCACAGTGTTTGCACTAAGCAAGCCAGTACTACTTCACATCTTAATTTCTCCTTCCTCTTCTTTTATGTAAAATCCATCAAGACATACATTTGGAAATACTGAACCTCTGATGTTTTCTAACTTTGTCTCCTCCTTATTTGTCTCAGTGCCTTACATCTAAAGCCATTTAGAAGGCATCATCTGAGCACACAGAAAAGTAAAAAGTGATGCCTTTTAAGCTGGTGGGGACCAAAGTGGTACCTACGCCCGGAGTTGTGGGGTGCTCTGCAAGAAACTCACCAAGCACCACGGGTGCATGGCAGCCTTCGTGCACTCCAAGCCAATAACAACAATATTCCACATTTCCTTCTGGAGCTCTTCCCCACAGTATGTGATAGACATGTCCCAGTAGGTATCCAGCACTCCCTGTGGAATGGAAAAAAGGCAGATATTGTTTATTCCTGTTGTGGCAGAAGAAAGCCAAGAATTTTTAAGCATCCCCAGACTATGATCATGGGTCTACTTTCATTGCCTGCCTGTGCCTTCTCTGAAACCCAGCCTTGCAGAGGCACTGGAGTATACAGATCCCGTTTGATCCTTAGGGATTGTTTCCACTGGAGTCTTCCAGGCATTCATTGTTCCAGGGTTACTCCTTGAAAGTCCAAACCAAAACCTAATTTTTCTACTCATACTTCTAATTAAAGGAACCCCATATCTATCAACCATACACAACCTTCTTCTGCATTATTGTCACCCCTCTGAACAGCTTGTTCTTGGGCTCTTCAGTCCTGAACGAGTGGAGATTTGGCATTTCTAGCACCTTTTTTCCAGTGTTGCCACAACATCAACTTTGAGCAGCTCTCAGTGGATAGATGGGAATTAGAATAAAGGCATTTATAGTACATGAGCAAAAGCCCCATCAAAACCTAATACTTCAAAAGGCACAAATCTAGAAATATGCCTTAAACAAGAAAAAGGGTAAATACTAATGTGTGTCTATTAAATGCAACTTAAAGTATTCTGCTTCTCAAACCGCTCACTGCAATACGTAAGATCACTCCGTATTTGCTCTCTTTTCGAACTCTTCCCTAAGCACCCATCGCAGACCCCGTCACTGCCCATGAGCGAGTACTGTCCTGGACGGACTGTCCCTCTGACCTCGCAGGACTGCTCGTTCCTCTTCCGTTTTGCTATTTTACAGATCAAAATAGGGTCATATTTACATTTCAAAAGATGAAGATTTTTATCTCTCTCCCTAAAATTTACACAAAGTGATAAGAAACAATTTCATATGGATGATACTGAACCATCAGTGACCAGCCCATGTTCCTCTGGGGAAGGCAGGGACATCCCCACTAGCAAGCCAAGGGCATTCAGTGCGGCACAGCCCTAAACACCTTCTGAAGTAACTCTTCCATGCTGAGAGGATAAAAGCAGAAAGCAAGAATAATTCTGTTTAATAATACGGAGAATATAAAAACCACAGGTGTATCAGAACTTTAGCACAAGTCTCTAACCCATAGCATTCACCACAGTGCTTCCTGCAGCATTTTCGTTTCACCCAATGCCTCAGTACCTGAGTGTGGTGGCAAAGTCCCCAGCAGAGTCTAGGACCCATTAGTCAGTTCGTTTTGTCCAGACTTTCATTTCATTTTGACTGTGCAGAGCTACGCACTCAGGCAGCGGTACCACAGAGGGATATTTTTCCGCACACGTCTTGAAGCTGGAAGGGAGCACGGATGCAGGACCGACACAGCAACATTTATCGTTATGATGTGAAGACTAAGTTTCTTAAATTGACTAAACCACTAACCTGACGGGTCAGTCTGGAAATGACTCACCTCCTACACAGCTGGTACATGTGTAAGCTGAAGTCCCACCAAGGAAGAGCTGATGGAAAGACGGAGCTAGTTCAACCATTCCCATAGCTCATAAGAGTCTGATAAGGAAAGACAAGTACAGAGAAGGACAAGAATAGAGAAAAAAAGAAAAAAAACAAACCACAAAATAAGGCATGATGACGGGTTCCCTCTGTTGGGGGCGACCAAGGAACCCAAACCTGAGACAAACCGAGAAGCACCAAGAGTCCAAGATTTCATTTGAGTGTCAAAGTTTGTAACAGCTAAAAGGATGGATCCTGGGAGTCATTTTTTGGTGGTGCCTGATTGTAAAGCAGAGATAAGATGCTGGATCCCAAGGTACAAACCTTAAATGTTTACTGACCAAACTGAGGACTCTGCTTCCCTGGTAGAGAAGCAGAGCAGCAGACCTAGCATAATTTGGTCCAGGATAATTTTATCACTGTGGAAACCTGTATTCTGCCAGACAAGGCTTCCTGTTGAAAGAAAGTAGCCGTCATTTTCTTGGAGGCTCTGAAAGCAGAACCAAAAGCCTCTTCAGTGTCGAAGGGAGGGTTGGGGAGAGGGGACAAGAATGACTTTTTTGAAAAAAGCAAAGCAAGAAAAGCAAACAGGAATTTCTTAGTTAACTCCTTATTCCAGGTCCAGAGTCAAGTCCACTCACCTGCATTTTGGGAATGGAGAAGCAGACAACTCACCCTCCTTCTGCTTGCACAGGAGACAGAGATGACACCAGTCAAAAAGCCCATGTCAGCGTTGCATCGTTGCTAGCGGCATACGATACGGCAGCGACTGTCCTGCTCCAGTTCATCCCAAGTCTTGTTTCAAGAAGGTGACGCATTGTCCATCGGGGAAAACGGTGCTGGAGGACACGAGGTGCCTGCCATGGGGAGTGACCTGGAGGACTCTTCCCAGGGATCCAGCAGGATGGGGGGACAGGCATGACCCCCCCCAGCAGGTCCCGCTTGCAGGATGGGTGACGGGGCTGCCCAGGGTGCCAGCCTCTGCCTCTAGCCTCTGGTTTTGGGGCCCTGCGAAGGTTTGGGCACCAGCAGCGCACCCAGAAGGTCCCCATTATGCAGGCGAGGGAGACGAGGACAGGCTGCAACGCGGCCACCTTTGCTGCGTCCTTCACTGTAATTTGCAAACCCCAAGAGCTGCTGCTTCAAACTGCAACCATTTTTCCTCCCTTAATTTTGGTTTCCAGTGTCTAAAACAAGCTAGCCTGGGGCTGGCAGCGAGCGTCGTGCCTTTTGGAGAAGGATGAGGAAAGCCTTTGTCCTGGCTCTGGAGGGCAGCCAGAGCAGAGGCTTCTGGATGGAAAGACGTGCGCCTTGAGAAGGCGACATTTTGTCATATTTTCCCCCTTTTGGTTAGTGTCTAATACCACATCTTGGGTCACCCGGTGCAGACAATTAAAATGAAAATCCCACAAATACCGTGAATAGTTGCAGAAGGCTGGAAAAAAAGAAAAAAAAAAAAAATCACGAGGCTTATTTTCCAAAAATAAAATCTCTCTCAAAAAACATATCAAAACATCCAGCACTCAGCACTGTGAATAAAATTATCAGAGTCAATAAATATTTTATGCTCCCATTCTAATTGCCAAAAAAAAAGTTAATTTCTGAAGCAAAGTTTTTTTTTCATCTTTATTTTTAAACCCTTAACATAATGACTGAATGCCTAATATGAAATTGATAAATTTTTAAAAGGTTTCTTTGAAAAAATTCAAAGCTGAACTTCAGCAGAAGACCACAGGGAAGTCTATAATCTTTAGTCGGACGCCTGGCACACCACTGCTCCGGCCGGTGCCAGCATTGCATTCTGACAGAACAAGTGTTGCATGAGATGTGAAGGATGACTCCGGTCTGCCGAAAAACCCTGGAGCAGGTGTTCCTCATCCTCATTTGCAATGGAGCATGGCCCCTGGCTCAGTGAGCTGGAGCAAATGCGCTGGCAGGACCCATCATGTACCTGCGTGCTGAGATGCACTAATGATAATGGATGCAGGCCTATTAACCACCCCATTTGTAATGGCACACAACGCTGATTGCTCGGGGAGTGAGTCAGCGGCTTTCCAAGAGGGAGCAGGGAATGCCGGGAACCCATGATCCTTTGTGCATCCCTTCTGCTCTGCTGGGTGTACAACTCTGTTAGTCTTTATTTAATAATACAAATGAATACACGATTTGCTACATGATTATACATGAAGATAAGTCACTTTGGGCAGCGCAGCATCAGCCTTGTTGTCTTGGGCTGCGGATCAGCTCCGCTTCTGCATATTTTTTATTTTTTTTTTTTGCCGGGGTGGGAGGACGCCCCTGGCCGGGCTTGATCTGAGAACCACCAACTCCAGGGCAAAAGTCAAGACTCCGACAAGCACGCGTAAGCTTCGGGGTTTACGGAAAGCTTCTGCTTATCTTTGAGTGAATTTGTCAGCGCAGCTAGGGAAAAACGTGCTACTCGGCTTCTACCCTTCATTGCCTCACTTTCTTTGGGAAAGAAAATCCTCCAAGAATAACCTTTAAAAACACACCCTCGCCTGCATCGCTGTTTGTGTTGTTCTTAAATAACTCCTTGCTACTCCGCTTTATATAAATGACTTGCTGAAAGTCTGTTCCCCCGGTTTGTGGAAAAACAAGGCAATTCGGAAAGGACGCACTCGTAAAAAGCACTCGTTAATAAATAGATCACATTACTTGTAGGTACTTGATTCCACGGCCAACTTAGTTAAATAGTCACTTTTGGGCCAGAATATTGCAATCAGCAAGATACACTGTAATTATTATTGTAAACTTAACTACTGGATTTGCCAGGTTCTTGGCAAAACCAAATAAGCTGCTTATGCTGTCTGCTTTGCAGCAGCTCTGTTTTGATTTCTTTGCAAAATATGTAAAAGGGCTCTTTTGTTGCATTTTGCAAAATAGGCAATTTGGTTGCCAATTTAGTCTAACAGGCAAATGTCTCCAATTGTTTTGCTTAATAAAGCGCTGGGTTTTGTGCACAGCAGACAACATATGAAAATACATAAGAAAGATCAGATCTTACCTGAAGTTGTAACAACCACTTTGTATAAGTATGGTTCCCGTTGCAATGTTTCATATTGGAAGCTTTGTAAGCAGAAAAAAGACACATAAATTCCTAGATAACTGCATCAAAATTGTCTGGCACATTCTGGTGGCTTTACCTCACTCCAATAATGCAAACAACTGTAAACAAAGCTTAAAAGTTGATTAAATTAATTAGTTGAGCATCTTTGTATCTAAAAGTGCAAAGCAACTGAATCCCATCTGCCAGACTGGATCCAACTTTTTTTTTTTCTGCTTTTCCCTTGGCAGTCAAAGTTCTGAGTTTGAATGACTTCAGGAAAAAAAAAGAAAACCAAACAAACAAACCCCAAACTATTATAAGAGTGTCATATACACATCACATGTCCACAGTCTTCCTGTGGTCAGGTAAAGGCCACAAACAAATGCCCATACAGATATATGCAAGAGCAATCATATTATGGGAAATTGTGTCTGCCTCTCCATGATATATTCTATCTCTATAGAGGTACAGTTCACAAAGGCTGAATGTGAGAAGAATGAAGAACGGAGACTTGGGCATTAAATGCAGCACCCCAATAATAGCAATTAACCATATAATATTTTACTGTTCTGATTTTACCCTTGCTCAACTCCTTGCTTTAAAGACCAGACTTGGCAACCCAATCCCCCACCCCCATATACACACAAACCACTTTGCTGGCAGTCACATTGCAGTCATCAAAGGGGCTGGAATTTCTCTATATGTATTGTACAGTATATTTCAAAGGAATTTTTCTGCCATGCATAGTATATCAATACTCAATGTGGGAGTAATTTAACTTCTTAATTTATTGCAGCAGTAACAGCATTTTCAAACTGGTCATAAAATATTCTTGTACTCTTCTAATCTGGGTTTTCAATGTTCTATAATGGGAATTCTATGAATAATATTGGGAAGTGAGAGATATTTTATACGGTATCTCTAAGGGAACAGTGTTATTGCATAAAAGTTAGGTGACATGGGAGAGACTGATAGAGGTGGTGTTTAAAAAAAATTTACCCTTCAGGATTTGTCACATGAATAATAATGATTTAGTGACATTTTTCCTTCCTAAAAATCAAATCTACCATAAGATAGGGTTACAAAAAGTATGTTCTAATTATGGATGACTCCGAACCGTATACAGCAAACACAGCTAGTATCAGCTATCTAATGGCCATTGAAGACTACCCAACTACCCTCTCTTGTCCAGTTTTGAATAAATTCTTACTATTTTTTGTATCTTGCTATTATTAAGGCCCCAGTGAGATCAAGGCCCAGCTATAGGACATGCCTCATAAACAACAGCTACAGGCACCTGCTGGAAGGATTTGCATTCACCACCCACCACCCAAGGAGAGGAGGAGAGGAGAATACCTCTGTCCTTCTCCCTTCTCGCCCAGACAGGGCTGGAAGTGGGTTTGCCCCGGACCCCAGAGGAGGGTCTGCAGCAAACCAGGCACCAAATCTGTCAAATCTTATCCCCTATTGCTTCTTAGCAAGCAAGACGTTTTCTAAACGCAGGATGGAAAATTATAGATGTCTTTCCACGGCAGGTCTGTGTGGATGCTCAGAGATCCTGGCACCGTGGTACAGCAGCCAGTGCTGCAGCACTTCCAGCAGTGCTAGCCTGGCTTCCCCGGAGATTATTTTTCAAATTTCCTTTCAAGGATATTTGCCCTCTGATATTCCCTAGAGGTCAACAACAGCCTGCCTATCACCTTTTTGATTGGCACACAATTTTTCTTGGCTGCAAAGAGAACCTCGTCCTTCCTCTCAATTGATGCTCAGCCCCAAGCTTTCTCGCTTTGCAGAAGCATCACGGGCAACGATCCAGAGCGGTGCAGGTCACCATTCGCTCCTCACCCCATCGGCAGCCACTGTCGAGAGCTCCAGCCTCGGAACACCGCCCTGGGCTCCACCATCCTGCACACCCCGACCCCAGTTTTTCTACAAATGCTTCGTTTGCTTGCATTTTTTGAGCAGCAGGTTTCATGTTATTGTGCTTTCTGTTTTTTTAGCACTCCTGGTGAAATTTATTGTTGTAAAGCGCCCTGAGCACACTGGCAGGGAAAGACAATTACCCAGCATTTCCAGTCTTGGAAAAGTGTAATTGTGAGATATATCTATGTGCGTTACCTTCCAACACAGTCCTACGGCCTGAGTCTCGTCTTTCCAATTTGACACTGTTGTCTTGATGCACCCCGCAGATGGGGGCTGTGTCCGGGCTTCTGCATTTTGAAATAACCTTACACACTCAGACACAAGTTAGGGACTTGGGGTTGAGGCACAGCATGCAATGGAGTAACAATTGTCATCAGTATTTCAACAGTATTATAGTATAATTACGTTCACGTAGTTTAAATAAGAACTTACCCTGAACCTTGGTGGTGGCGTACAATTAGAGGATGCTGGCTGCTTTTTGATGAAACTGTTTTCCAGGGAAACAGCCACTCATCGAACCCAAAGCATCTCATGGAGCATCAAAAGCTCAACAACACATTGAACCAGTCCCTGCCCAGTTTCCCTGTGCCATAGCTTTCGGAAGGTCGCACAAAATGAGCCAAACCCAGCAAGCCCAGGCTGTCAGGGCAGAGCCACCATCCCAGGGCTGAGATGCAGCTCCCAGCCAGAGCAGGGAGTAACATTAACTGTGCTCTCAGTTCCCAGGATTGGAGTAACAAACAGTCCTGCCCCGATAACTTTTAGCCCACACTCCCAGCTCTGAGTCCCCGCGCTGCCTCGTGCCCCTGTTCCCCGTGCAGAAGCCACCCCACACCCTTGACCCTCCTTGTGGCCTCTTTCTATACCCAGATGGAAGGGCTGCAGGTGTATATATTGTATATACTCTCTACAGGAAAGTGCATGATAGGTTTATATACTAGCATTACAGTGCATTTTTCTCGTCCCTAATACTTCTTCATATCATTTGCCTTTTTTTCCTTTTGACACTGCTGCTGAACAGTGAACGTACCCAAGTGCATGTATACAAACGCCCAAGACCAGGCACGACTATCCCTAAGCTGATATCTCCATTCCCTATAATCATTAATTATTTTACACAAGAAATGCCAAGCAGCTGGAAGCTTGGGAAGAATCGGTTATGAGCTGACTTGAGAAGGATACAAGATGGATGCAAGGACAGGTGGCAGAAATTCCCCATATTTTCACCATCACAGACTTGCACATCAATTCAGTATTTTTTGCAAGACCTAAAGCGCACCTGCTGCTTGGTCTGAGACATGAAGGATCTCATGTCTGCTTTTATGTGTGTTAGCCCTGCTGTATTCTCCTGACTGTGTAGCACAGCCGGGCTTTAGTTACTTCTAAAGCTGACCAAAACAGCAGGATTTCCAGCTTCATAAACATGGGTTTGCTCATGTGCATGCCCACAGACATGTACGCACACATGTATGGAAATTTGTACCCCCCCCAAAAAAAGTTTCCAGACAAAGAGAAACCTCCAAGGTTACCAACAGCACAGGTTAATTGACACTTTTTCAGTGTCACTGCTTATGCCTTCTGGTATAGATCAGGCTGAGAGGAATAATAATTTCCCTGCCTGGCTACCCATTTCCAGAGCTGCTGGTCAATGGCAAAACATCTGGAGTTCAATGAGAGCTCCCTTCAAAAATTAAGAAAACGCTGGATTTCTAAGAGTTTCATCAAACCTGAGATGTTTCAAACAACATTTCAAGCTCTAATAAATTACTTTTTGGACAAGAAACCCCACTTTTTCAGGACAAAAACATTTTCCTGGAAAATGTCCAAGCTTTGTATTTGCCAAAATTTGAAGTTATGCTCAAGGGAGACCAGAGTACCTTTGGCACATCTGCTGAAACCAGAGGAACTGTGTCTCTGGCTATGGTGAGGGAGGAGGAATGTAGCAATGTAAGCCTCCTTTCTGGGGTCCGGAAGCATACAGAAGAAGTGATGAAAAACAGCCCAAAGCAAGAGGAGAGCTATTTAGTTTCTCTTCCATGAGGCCGTCTCAGCAGCTCGAAGCGGGGGGGGGGGTGTGAAGGAAAAGAGGGGAAAGCTAGAAAGAAAAATGAATGAACAAAAACCGAGGGTGGCTTGGTTGTTTGGTTTGTTTTTTTTTCCTCTCCCATCTGCAATGGCTTTTGTAGAGATATCAAAATCAAGAAGAGAGAAATCGGATCAGAAAGACTGAGCAGATTCGCTTGTAGCAGAAAATACTGTTGGCACCTCTCCTTAGGTAGACCAAGAACCACACGATTCCTCGCTATTGTTAAAGGAGGATTTTCCTTGAAGTCCGGCTAATCCATTAAGGGAGCAGGCTAGCAGGGGCAATGGGCCAAGAGAAGCTCTGAAAAAGAAACTCAGAAAAATGCTGTGGTGCTGCTGTAAGGGTTGGCGTCTTATCCCGCCGCACAAGACAAAGGATTAGCGTGCTTATCTGGGAGCAGCAAGTGAGCCTCAGCGACGGCGCTGCGGCACAAGCACTCATAGGCATCGGTGAGCGGGCAGCAAGGAGGGAAAAAAAAAAAAAAAATCAATCAGCAGAAGCCCTTGGGAGAGGGATATTTTGAGGCTCTCCCACTTCGGCAGTGTGGTCGGTGCAGAGCGGGAGCGGTGCGGAGGGCTGGGGCACGGCGAGGCTGGCGAGGAGAGCAGGGCACACGAGCACGCACGCCAGCGGGGCCCTTGGTTCATGAACCTGTCAGTCTAAAAGCCTGTTTATGCTTAGCCAGTCTGCTGGAAGCACATCTGCTAATATCCACTAAAGAGAAAAATGGTGTAGGGAATATGTGGATGTCTTCTCTGCCTTGCTTGGGAAGCCAAGTACCAAGGACACGATATTCTGCTTGGGGGAGGAAACAAGGTGAGCGAGTCCTGAAAGTACTGCGAGAAGCTGCCAAGAAAACACGAGTGTTTTCTGTTCTCAGCAGAGGTGGAGAGAGGGGAAAAAAATACCCCCGATCGTACTCAGCATTATTATTATTTGTGCCCTTTCAAGCCTTCCAAGGGGTGCCACATACCTGGGCCACCCCAGCACGGTGAGGGACACCCAGGCATTTTCATCCCCACCTGGTAGCCTCGTGGCCCTGACACCAGACAAGATATATTTGGACAGCTCAACAAAAGCCTGACTGCAAACGCATGGAGGGGAGAGCGCTTGCACCCATTTACCAGATGGTCC
>NW_010973266.1:2629451-2638985 GCF_000737465.1 Haliaeetus leucocephalus
TTTTCCCAAATTAAACAGATTGTAAGCAGAAACTCACCGTTCCTAGATTTTTTTATTTTGGGTTTGGACTAATGGGTAGCACGCCCACGCTGATTAAAATACTGCAACTGTCTGAGCTCTGTTACAGTGGATTGCCCTTTTTCCTCCCCAGAAAGGTGCCTTTTTCAACTAATCATATAGAATTTACACACACTGTTGGACAATCCCAGTTTAATTAATATAAAATTATATTCTTGTGGAAAGAAAAAAAACCCCAACAACCCACACCAAAGTTTGGCTTAAACCAACAGAGGACTAGCAGTCTCTGCAAATTATCTAGGTAAATTAGAAAGTATTCTATTTTACTTCCACATCTCCCCATTGGTGCGGTTCCTGTCGAATTATATATAGCTGAAAACAAGATATCTATTTAGTCACCTTCACAAGGAGTGCAGTACTGAAACCATTAATTGCCAAACTGAAAGAAAAAATAAGATTCTTCGAGAGATTCACCCAAGAGCCCAACAGGGCTGAAGTGCTCCAGACCAGAAGTTAGCTGTGTTAGAAGATTGCCCAAGTCACAAAACAGAGAACAGGGGCAAGAAAAGTGGTCGTGTACCGTGAGACATAGAAACAGGGCAGAGCTGCCGGTGCCTTCAGGAGAAGATGCTCTAACTGTGGGGTCTCCAGGCACTCACAAATAATAAAACCACTGCTACTCTCTAGCTGTCATAATGGTGAAGAAAACCTTGAAAACGTGACCCAAATGTAACCAATGCGGTGATGTCTGCTTGTGTTTGCCAACAGCCCGAAATGATGCACGATGACAGGCTGGGTGCTAACTCAGGGATCATACTTTACGTGTCAGAGTTGCTACCTGCTTCTCTGCTCATCAAAGCACATTGGAGAGGGAAAAAAGGACATATTATGGAAATCTACGGCCAAATTTCCCACAGCATACATATGGGGCAAGCTACCCAGCAAAGTGATAGAAGATGCAATCTTGGGTGGTCGGGTCTTGATCGCACAGGATGCTCCTACAGTCACAGGCTAATGTTGGAGACGAAATATCAGAAAATACTTCCAAACTTTATGAACATATGAACGTCAGGTTCCACACTTCCATACGGAAAGCTGACTGCACCCAAAACTTCTGCTGTATTTTTTTTTTTTGCCATCATTCCCTCAAAGCACAGGCCAGCTGCACACGCCAGGTTTACCTGCCGAAGAAGTGTGTTTCCTTCGGCTGGTGCAGGGCGCTTGCTGTTTTGTGAGTCTCTTCAGCACAGCTGAGTACTCTTTCACTTGGATAATTAATTTGAAATTAAATATTAAATATTAATAAATATAGCTCAGGTAATAAATTGCATATACTAATTTAATTAAAAATAGATTATAGCATATTTTACAAATGGGACATTTTTGTAAGGAAATATAATGGACTTGTTATGTTTCTGTTTTATCCTAAGAATAAGCAAGCTTCTTGTGCATTTAGTCCTTATTGTGTCTCATTAAATTTTTAAAAACAGCTATTTTAATTGTCAAGTATTTGACAGACTGCTAGAAAAACCTGACACTTAAGTTTCAATTTTACAAAATGCATTTTTAATGAAGACTTTTGCATCCTACTTTATTATCTATAATCGTCTTGAAGGAAAAAAGGGGGGAAAAATATAAATACAGCAAAATTTCCATACCTGGACAAAGAATCTAGTTAAATTAAGAGGTTCATTTGAGATATCCCAGACAGCATCTGAGCTTTGTTGTGCCAAGCACTGAATACACCTGGGCAGCCTGTTCAGCAAAACTCACAACTAGTGCTCAAAGTCACGACTTCAGTGGAGACCTTCCCATGACGGGGTTAGCAGGCACCGGTCCTGAAAAACCTCGAGTTGGGGAATGGCTTTAAACAAAAGAAGAGACCAAGTGATGTAATTTTCATAGCAGGACTGAGAGTCGTGGTGAACACGAACTGAAAGGTCTTCTCCTTCCCAAGAGCCGCCTTTGGGACAAAACGGGTGCAAAAGGGATGATCTCCACGACGTACCCATCGCAAACAGCCCCGTGGCAGAGCAATGCTGCCCGCTCCTTGCCTACGCCGGTGAGAGCACTTTCTCCTCCCTGGAATGGGACAGGCGTGGAAAAAAGCCCAGGAACTTGGGAAGTGGTTTGGAGATGGGTTTAGTTCAAGAAGCCAATTTTCCACCGAGGAAAAGTGGACTTTCCCCCTTGCAGCAGCTAGAGGAGAGTGCGTGGCAGAGGGAGCATCAGACAGTCAGAAACAGCTGTAAGTGGACAGAAATGATAAAGCAAAGTAGCACAATGACTTGACATTTGCGGCTGCACAAAACAAGCATAATTTATACACCGAGGGGTGGAACTGGCCTTGTAACGGGAAAAGCAATTAGCAGAAGTATGCAGAGGGAGGCGGAGGCCCACTTTATATTACAGCCTTACTGTCACTCGCCTTCCTTGCTTATATACTGCTTCTGGCAAGGCTGACCTGATGAAAAAGGGATGTGCTGACAGCGGCTGGTGAGCTGGGGTGCTTAAAGTTGAGGCACTCAGTTTTCTTCATTCGTTTTCTTTTGCGTGGCTTACTTTGCTGTTAACTGTTTCAGGTTAGTGCATCTATGATCAGAAGTTTCCGAATTGTTAAAAGTGACCACAGACTGGTTAGTGGGGGGTTTTCCCCCTCAATACAAGAACATCTACTGAATGAATTCTCTCAGGGAAATCTAGCTCTACTTGCCTTCCTTAGCAGTACAAAAACTATGTGCCTTTTATTCTTCTTTTTCATAAGGAAATAGCCCCCACACGAGCAAGAGTTTCTATGCTCTTTTTTACCAGTTCATAAAAGTGAATGGAGTTTAACCAGGCTACAAAGCAGCAGAGGTAAAACGTGCATAACTGTAGAGACAACATACTTTTGGAAGGAAAGGCTTTGCACATCACCCCACCACCAAGGGAAAAGCAATTGATTCACTAACAAGTTAAATGGATTTTATGTACCTATTCCACATGTTAAATACCTGGCAACCCATGAGGACACTTCTCCTCCTTAAGGGAGGGAGAGTCACACCCTAAAGAAAGGCACAAACACACCTACAAATATTTTATAGTGTTTTAATGTGAAATACATGTTGTTCCAAGTTAACCATACGCCACCAATATTAACAGAGAACCTGTTGCCCTTCTTGGCAGTCTCTCCGATGGCATCGCCCCATCCTTCCTTCCCTCCCTTCATCTCTCCTTTTCTCCATGACCTGTGCCTTGCAGCACCGAGGTCCATGCTCCCGACACGTTACCTGTGTCTGAACGTTAGAGATCAAAAACAGGTCAAAGATTTCTACTTACGTTGAAAGCTTGGTAGAGAAGATGTCACCTCAGACTACTGACATAATGACAAAAACCTCACCTCGCTATTCAGTATCAAGATAATCATGGTAAAATGCCAAGATTTATATGCACTTTGTAACAGAAGCTCCTTTCCAGTTCGAAACCTGGTAAGCCTTCCCATCACCTGCATTTGCTCTAGGTTCAGGTTACAAGTGCTCGAGGACTCCCTCTCTGCAAACTTCTCGGCAGGAACCGAGTCAGCACATTACTGAAATGTTTTATAGCCCTTCTGCACATAGAGATGGTGGCGTTCAAAAGGCAAATCCCAGAAATGGCCAGCGACGGAGGGAGGGATTTATGAGAGTGTCGGATGGTCACTGGAAAGGCTGAGGATTTCATCTCTTATCTCCACGTTTCCACTCTGAGGGGTTTCTAAGGCAAGCGGTTATGCCCAGAACCCACCAACCCACCTTTATAATGCACAAAAGAAGTTTACTGATAAATTTCCACTGACTTAATTATACTGTAACCCAGGTTATGGTGGAAACAGTTCATTCCAATGTACAAGCTACAGCAGCAAAGAGGAAGCGGGGAATGAGAAAGGAGAAGACCTCTGTCCTGACTTTTCTGTCTCCTCCTCATCATAAGACACTTCTGTGAGGAGCATCCCCAGGTCTCTTCTCCCATATCCCAGGCACCACATTTACACCCAACATTCAGCTTCCACTATTCTATGAAAAGATTTTTTTAGTCTTATTGTCAGACTTTTCCGACTACACTTGCGTCGTGCTTGTCCCTGCTACTAGTTTCCAATAAAACAAGAGGTAGAGATGCCCTGAAGCGTCTTCAGAATCCCAGTATACAGACACCCCAGGAAGTCAGGGAGAGCAAACACCCAAAGCTGTTTGCAATACCTTCCTTTCCCTAAGAATCACCATTTCCAAGAGAGTCCTTCATACTTATAAGCATCTGTAAACATTTGCACCTTGTAACCAAACCCCTCAAAAACGGATTCACAACTCTCTGTATTTGATTTCTACCTCTAACCATGCATTTTGCTTAAGCCCTGGTCACATGCCAGCACCCATCTGTGTAAATATGCAATTTTTCTAGCTGAATTGCACATCCACAGCCACGACTCAACCATCGAAAGATCATGTAAATAATGGAAGCTGACAGCATAAGTAATTTTTTTCATGTATCAGACGCCATGGTTGACTGCTGAACTGTGAGATCTGCTGTTTTTAGACTGTGCTAAGTTCTCCCCTTTCACCCCTGAAGATTCGAGACTAAAGGATGAATCTTGAATCACATGCTTCAAATGTTTTTCTTATCACACAGCTCAGTCAACACTTGTTCACATCCTACGACCTTTTCCTACAGTGAGCTGCATCTTTCTTCTACCTTTCAAGGCCACTTATTAAAATGGTAGCTGGTGTAACTGGAAACACATGAAGTGACCATCACAAACCACGTGCCTCCCCAGTGTATTAATGGAGGGGGCAGTGAAGAAGTCACTAAGCCCTAAAAGAATGAGTTAGGGAAAGCTAAGTAGTATGGAGCTTTTAGGATTTCTGTTTTCTGATGGTCTCATTAAGTCAAGAAATCTGTCTTGCAAATATGAGAAATTAAACATGGAGACTCCGAATACAGGGCGGAGCACGAGGCTTAAAAGAAAGCGCCAGGTCTATAACACAATGGCCTGTGTAATTGGTTCTTTTGAAGTTTCTAATCACTTTTGGTAAGATCAAGTGGAAGTGACAAGCGAGGCTATCGGAACAGTGACTCCGTACAATGGTGGCACATGGGACTCGAACCAGTTTGTGTGGTAATCGTTAATTGTTTGGGGGCTTCCTTTAAGCACAAAACATATCTGAAGAGTTACTATTAAAAAAAAAAAAATCCTCTCGGCATAAATTATGTGGTCAGTATTTCAGATCTCATACAAATCATTTGCCTGTGAAAATGTTATCAAAATATGAGCTATCCCTTTCAAATATATTTTAAACAATGTTAATGTATTTTCACATGTCATCAGTTGACAGCTCCACCATCGTCGCTCGTCAGCCACCAGGGAAATTTACATGCATTTGAATTCACCCTGCCAAGCACAGGCAGCCCAGACTGACAGCCCATTTAACTAGGTGATAAGTTAATCTGTACAACATTTGATAGATTTCTGTCTTTTACCTAAGCCATAGTTTGTGAAAATGATTCAGCGACAGGATTTGCAAACCGGTCGTGTCTCTGTGTTCAGTCTCAGTGGGAGGCGTTATATTTCTTCATCTATAATGCTGATCTCCACCCAAGCCAGCCACATCAAGCTAAACTAAATACCGTCCCAAAACCACCGGGATTCATGGTTTCCAGTCTTTTCCTTCCACAAACGCGACTTCTCAGCTAAAGTTCAGGTTAACTATGGAATAGGAGACAATTTTACGAGGATGGCCAAGGATCTCAATCTACCACCTCTTCACACCTGCCCTCTCGTGAGGACTACCCCGTTTTCTGGGGTCCTCATGCAGCACGGCACGTGCATCAGTTTGCATTAGAGCCCACGCCGGGTTCACGCTGTCGCATGGCTCAACACAACACGATGTGGTCATTGCACATCACAGCGTTTAAAATTCAAGCAGAAGATAATGTTTGCCAAAAGTCACCCGCAGACCCCCAAATACGCATGTCCCTATGATGCTCCCAGTAACATAAATTATCATTAAGTAACTAGTTATCACTAGGTTTAAACACATCCCTTGCATTGCCGGAATTTTTCATTAAAAAATCCCCTACCTCCAACAATTTATGTTTCCTTGCAGTAGCTATAATTACTGCAATATCTGTGATATTCATTTGCAAGGCCGTCTAAACAGGGGGCTCAAGGCTTCTGATGGGGTTGTATATTTAACCACAACAAAATGCAGAGGGCATTTTGATGTTTGGAAATGCCCAGAAGGAGATTTCTATTTACTTTCTCTTACACAGTACATTACCAAAGTCAGGAGACTCAGTAGTCAGCAAGCCATTATTTATTTATTCAAAACATCTTTCATTTCCTGAGATGCAGTATGTTATTTACAGGGCACATACTGTCATTACATGAAGTAAATATCAACAGGCAGATTAAAATCAGGATACTGCACCCATAATGATATATTCTGATAATGACCATTTTCAAAGAGTTGCTAGAATGTAAGTAAATATCTCACTGGTTTCAGTAGCAAATGCTCTGAAAGGGTAGTCGGGGCAACGGAGATGCTACCATAGGCAGATGAGTTAGTTTGGTGAATTAAATTTCATGTATAGAGCCTCCATGCCAAAGTTGCTGAAGATGCAAAGGTACAAAAAGCTTCAGAAACAGAAGAGATTAATGTATGCTGAGCCATTTGTTCAGATGCAATTTCAAACAAAAGTAACACATTTGCAGCATTTGGAAAGGATCGTTTTCTCATCAAGGCAGAGGCTCACGCTTAAAATATTAATTAAATAGAACTCAAGTCTATGTAAACCTTGAAAGCAGATGCGAAGAAACTAAATATATTGAACCTAAAGGTAGGCTAAAGTGGAAATACCCATGGGCAAGTTCCAGTGCAGAAATGTAGGTCAGGATCCTACTCCTCAAAATGCATCACCCGTAACGCTCCCTATTTAATGTATGGAGTATTAGTTTAAGAGATGATGGGATTTTATGCATCTTTTATGTATATAAAGCCTTGACGCGAGCAACCAAACTTTATCCCCTCCCCAGTATTGTCACGAGCCCCTCCTGATCTTTGCAGGTGATGTAAAGGCTGATCTGATAAAATACCTCCAGAAGCTCTAATAATTGCCTGAAGAGTTAGCAGATTCACCAGTTTCTCTCAAGACAAATGTATTATGGACTTTGAACTGTCATCACACTCCTCAAAAACCAGATTTTCATCTGCTCTTGTGGTGTACACCTGTAGCTTGCTCACAAGTAGACATTGGAAGTGCATGGAAACAACCTGTGAATTCATGTAGTACAACAGCAAAAGAGGTATTTAGCACAAGTGTGGAAGTAACTGTGATAAATTTAGAAAATTCTCTGTGTTCAGAGGCCCCTCAAAACTCACAGCTCTGGGAGCACCACGTGCAAGGCTGGGCAGAGACAGGTCTGGAGTCGTGGGAACAGCTTCACTGTACACCAGGAGAGACAAATGTCTTCAGGAAAACCAACTCCTCTTTACTGGACTTTTAGAAGCAGATGGCAGGAAAAGGAAAATTACATCATTATTATTATTGTTGTTATTATTATTATCTCTTCTACTCTAGGAGCAGTAGGCAGCTCCTGGCTGCTCTAAAGTAGACACACTGAAGTCTGAGCAGAATCCTAGGAGCAGCGTGTGGGTCCTCCAGGGAGTCACTGGTGCTACTGGCCTAAACCACTGCAAACCTGAGCCCCCCTGGACAGCAAGAATGACGCTGGGCAACCCAATTCACGTGCCTGAGCCTTAGTTTCTCCTCCTCAAAACAGAGATGGGAATGCTTCCTTTCTCCTATTTCTGTGTCTTAGCTCTGAAGGTTCATATAGATATGCAAGACCTAGTACCAGGGGACCCAGATGCTGCTTTAATAAAAATAATTTAACGTGGAATAAACAGCCATGATATTAGGGGTGTGAAAAGCCAAGAGGAGAGTTAATAGGAAGAGAGGAGGTGGTGCGATGGGTAATGAGGTGCCTACAGGGGAGGGAATTAGGAGCCGGGGCTGGGGACAAAGGGTTTCTGCCCGGAGCAGGACTCGGCGCCTGGGAGGGAGGCAGAGGGTGCAGCACGGCTACGGCCGAGGGCTGGGGGCAATGGGGAGGTGCTGGCTTAATTCTGAGCTGCTTTTCAGGGGTTAGGATTCACTGGGATGTTTCATTAACATTTCTTTGTCCTGGGAAAACTGTTGGCACTGGATGCACATACCATTAATGGCACAAATAACAGCAGGACCAGCGGCGTTGAGCTGCTCCCCCATTCACTCCCACGTACACTTCAGACAATAGAGTCAGCTGAGGACAAAGCAGAGCGCCATCCGACCCGCGCAGCAGTTTAGGCTGCCACTTGCCTTTTATTCTTCACTGTATATGACACAGAGTGAGAAATCAAAATCACAACCCCTCAAAGAAACCGACAAAATGTTTCATTCAACATGAGGTTTTACTACTGCCAACTGCAAATCAAGAATTAGGATTTTACTAGCTTTCTTATTTAACAAATCATTTCTTTAAGATAATGATCGATTTATGAGCTCTTTGGTCCCATGGTACATACTTGCACTGAAGACTATGGGGACAGTCCATGTTTTCTGCACCCAGGATACCTTCTTGAGGCACAGATTTGTCTATTCTGCAAACACTGCAACATTAAACACCATAATTGTAATCTCCTGGCCACAAGACCAGACTTTCCCCTTCTGTATTGACCAGGGGTCACCATTTATGTGCAGCGCTTCATCCAAAGTGTTTGGCAGCAGCGACTGCAGGCAAAAAAAAATTCCACTCTGCAGGATTTTCAGCCAGGACAGAAAAATAAAATAAAAAAAAAATAAACATGCCACTTCGTGTGAAAAATATGGAGACCATATTTAAAGAATTAAGACTTCACTCCTCTCAGGTCTTTGAAAGAAAGCAAAATAGTTTCCAAATCCTTTCTTATTTCTTCAACTCTATTAAAAGGAACCACAATGCAAATCTAACCTGCGTATATGTACACACAATGGTATTTAGAATGTTTTTCAAATTAATATCTTGAAATTCAGAGAAAAAGAAGGCAAGACAGACAGAAGGCAAGACAGACAGACAGGGAAAGGCAGACAATCACGAAGCCTCCTCTTTCCCACCAAACAAAACTCTGTAAATCAAGCAGCTTTCTTCTGAAAGCCAGAGAATACGTGCAATGTGCTCATGCATGGATACCAAGAGCTGACTTCCCCCTGAATGGTAACTACGTGCAAGCACTCCGGGTCCCTCTCCCATATGGCACGGCAGCCCCCAGCCAGCGCAGGTAGCAGAAGGGGACACAAAGAATACAGCCTGACTTTAAAGCACATGAAGCATGGAAGGGTCGAACCGTGCCTCATCTGCTCCCGTAGCAAACCGTACAAAACCAGAAGCACTGGCATCTGCAATCCAGAACATCATTTGGCACAGTTTAAAATTTTAAAGTAATTTTCGAATTTTTTTTTGTCCCCCCCCCCCCCCCCCCCGCTCCC
>NW_010973266.1:2638995-2794842 GCF_000737465.1 Haliaeetus leucocephalus
TTTCCCCCCCCCCCCCCCCCCAGCGCCACATGGTGATTTTTGTCCTTCGGAGAGCCAAAGGCAAATACAGGCATGCTCAACATACATTGTCAAAGGGAGAGGTTTCCTAGCAACAACACCGATATGAATGGAGCCGAAGTTTCCTTCCCAATCCCTTATGTGACATTAGAGCAATTTGTAACATACAGGGAATGGGAAAAGAAGTATCTAAGAAATCTGGCTATGCATCGTTACCCGAATAGATAAGCAAATCAGTTTGTCAAGTTTTGCTAGCACCACGATTATCAAGTATTTTTAAGTGTAAGAAAGGAAAGAAATCCCGGAGTCTGTTCCCCGTGTGCCGCCTCACTTGCTCCCCCCAGGGTCCGCGCGCCCTGGCCCAAACCCAAGGCGCAGGGGGAAGGATGCTGTCCCCAGTGAGGAAAGCAGCCATCACCTCTGCTGCCACGCTCTGCTTCTTCTCAAATCACCATAAACACCCTCTGCTATAACCAGATTAAGCTTCAGGCAATTGCCTTTCATCCAAGCCCCAAGGCCGGCGAGATATTTGGTACGTCTTAGCAAAACGGCAGCGAAACGGGCGGCTCAGCGTTACCCGACCGCAAGCCACACGCCGGGCTGTTTCCTACACAGCACACACTTGCCAAACGGGAAGGTGTTGGAAACAAGAAAATCCCATTAGAGCAGAAGAGCAGCTCCACTGGGGTCTGTGGTCCCATCCCTCATGCCCTGCGACCGAGGCAGACGGAGGAAAATTGGCACCAGCTCCTGTGCGCTTCCCACCAGCGGCCAAGCATCAGGGTGGTTTCACCTTACTCCTTCCCTACACAAACTCATCCACACCGTGAGACAACGTGGCAAACCATTGGTTTCCATCTTTGATGGCATGAAACACCACTTCCCTTTTTCTTTCCTTTTTTCCCCTTTTTTTTTTTTTCCCCTTCCCAATCCACCTCCCCAGAAAGACAAAGACAGTTCTCTCCAGTAAAGGACCTGTAATGGAAATGCCCACAGGTGTTCCAGCTGGGCCCCCAGCCTCTGTTTTTAATCAGTGGTGCATGATAGGTTCCTAAATTAATCCTCTCCTCTGACAAACCAGGAGCCAAAGTGCTTAACTCAGGGACCGATTTTAAATGCCTAAAGTTATAGGGTTTGAACACTGCATATTATGCCTAACAAGGGAACAATGACCCCTCTTATCTGTAGTAGGCCCAAGTTTCCCATATCCCAAATCTAATTGTGTGATGCCGGCTATAACTCAAGGAGGGAACACCCTGCGTTTGTCATATCTAGAAACAGCTTTTGGAGTTTGCAGCTTATTGTGAGCTACCGGAGCTGCAGGATGCTTATTTACAGGCCACCGTGCAAGACATCTGTTTGGTCTGGCTTTTTAACTAAAAGGGGATTTATCTTTGGCAAATCAGTTTTGTGGGTCAGGAACCGGTTTCATTACAGTCCAAGCGTTTGGCCAACGCTATCATTTAGTTTGATTTTTGTACCTTCGCCCAAGCACTCTGCAACAAAGAGGTCGCGATCAATCATCCAAGGAGATGCGCCGATAGAAGCGATTCAATAAAATTAAAACAGTTATCAGAGCAGCGTTGATGCTTTTGACAGATGAGTTCTGAAATGCTTTCTATGAATTTAGCAGGGAGTAAGAAATTATCAGAAATATTGCAGGCCTGAGACCTGGCCAAATGCATCCCGCACTTGGCAGGGTGGGTTAGTGCTGAGAACACCACCCTTCGCTGTATATCACCAGGACACAGCAGGGCAGGCCAGCTGGGCCCAGCGCAAGAGGAGACCACATAAAAATGCTGCTAAACCAGATGGAAATCTTGAAAAAGAGTCAGAAATAAATCTGGAGGATTTGCATTTTATCTTTTCCATGCAAGATAAGGCCGTATTCCTCTTTGTGCCTATTTTCCGCACACGTCTGTGAAGAAAGGGGCAACAGCCCCGCTAACTGACATACCACTGGGCACCAAGTCTTCCTCACCATGGCACGTACCAAACCCAGCGAGATGCGAGCCGATATCACGTGGTAGAGCGTGGCACCAGAATCCCAGTAAAGGTAATCATCGAATGCATCAAGGCATATTTTTTTTTAAGGGGAAAAAAAAATAAATATCTAAATGTATTCATGAAATCTAAACATTTACTTTAATAAAACATTTACATTCATTACCAGGCGAGACATTGCAAACAACTCTGAGTAAGTGAGTTTAGCTGAACTTCTGAGCTGTGCAGGCTAATGACTATGATGACCAGCTTCAAAACTGTATTAAGACTACTGATTATTTATTATAAAATGCCTGCACAGAGGGAGGGACCTAATTGTCTGATGAGGATCCCAACCCCTGTGGGTATCACAGCATACTATACCTGTAAGAGTCAGGGCTCATTAGCCTAATCACAAAGAATAATACTGGGAGCAGAGCTCTGCAAAGCTACTGATTTTTTACTTCCTATGAGTTTCACAGAAACACCCTTTTTTTCCACTTTGGTGGGGTTCTTTTTCTTGCTATTTCTATCTGGCAACAGCCAGCCTTCTCCCCCCCAGTCCTCACCACAGACACCAGCAACCCCAGGCTCCGCGGGGCCACAAACGTTCAGCATCTCCTACGGTACCCGATTAATCATAGCCATCCTCCCACCACGCGTGGAGCCGTGCAGCCTGCTGAAGCTGGAGCAGATGAGGGTGGTCAGCAGATGTGTGGGTGGTGGGGCTAGAGAGTGATCTTCTACTTTGCATTAATCTTACACATATAAACACTGATGCAGCAGGGATTTTTCAGTCCCTGTAATATGTATCACTGATGAGAAGCTTCCCCATTATGCTGCTTTGGAATACAGATACAAATTCATTCAGTCTGAATCCCTGTGCCTTGCTATTACCTTATGAGTTTCAAACGCAGATGCATCCAGAATAGGATTCATACCTGCATGTCTAATTTTCCTGCTACCTTTCTATGCCGTCCCCTTTCCCCTTTTTCTCAGCCCTGTTCCCTCTCCTCCACAAGGCAATACTGAAAAAAGGTGACAGTGACCTTTCATAGCAAGAAATATTGCAAGGCTTCTCTAATGAGGCTGGTTACCCATATCTGTGTAGAAAACATCACAAGATTGCATTTTGCATCCTTTCCTTCTACCAATTCATACCCTGTGTATAAGAAAATGCTTATTTGTTCACCTAAACCATTTAACCATCAGTGCAAGTTCTCATCCTTGTAGCAGATTTTAATCTTGCTTCATCCACTCTTGCTTTATAAATGGGGCAAAAAGTGGAGGCTTAGTTTTAAGCAGCGCAAATGATAGATTCCCTAAAGAAATTGCAAGTCTTAAAAGATCATGCTGTCAGAAAATCATTCTTGATAGTCTACCTAAGCTCCTCCTGTTCTTGATCTTGTCGTATTGCTTCCAAGGATGGCCATTCTTCTGGACTAACGACTATTTTCTTTGAGACTGTACCTCTCAAGTATTGCCCAACTGTTTCCACATCTCTCCTCACCACATTCAGTACTCTCATCTCTCTTCTAAGGAGTCCAGCCCCTCTCTTGCAAAATGCTTCGTTATTTGTTACTATATTCCTGCTTAATAAAACACTAACAGCAAGTACATCCCACTTCCATAACTTTATCTACCTATATATGCCTTACGTCACCTCGGTGGTGGGTTTTCTTAGTTTTGGCGGGGGGCGGGGTGTCTGCCACACTGCACTGGAGCTGTTCTGCAATGCTTAGGCAATGTCCTGGGCTTAAACGCATTCCTGGCTGTTTTCTGAAGAGTTTGTAGCTGAACCTGTCCAAGCTTCAAGCTCAGCTTCTTCTATCCAATTTTTTAAACCTGCTCACTTGGACTATTTGCATTTTCTGTTTATTCCTTCTTCTTTAATATATATAACCCATGAAATCTGTATGAAGATTCCTAGCTCCAGGTGCTAAGAAGCCCATCAAACTGGAATGAACCTCTCCATGTTCTCCACTTCCACTCAGAATACAGCAAGAAGAGCTTAGGTTAGAAATGAAACACAAAAATGGGCACCTGGTCCCTGGGAGGACACAGCTCCTCACTGCGTTTGTTCCAGAATTGCACAGATAGCTCTGACCTGCCAGCAGACACTGCAGCACTGTTCAGGTCCCTCACATCAAAAGCAGGCTCCAGATTTCACCATCTGATTTTGCCAGCTTCAGTGGTGTCTTACCAAACTTCTGTCCCATCCCAAAATTCTAAAAAACCTGAGTGAGCCAATGGTCCCAGGAGGCAGGCACGTACCCACCAAGGGGTCCCTGAACCTCTCATCACACTCACACCACATTCAGCTCATGGAAACGGAGGTGAAGTCTTCATTACCCAAAAGAGGCCACAGCTGGTAAAGTAATTTTACTTTAAAAATTTGTCTAAACCAAACCACCTTAAAATGAGGTACTTGGCTTTAGCAGGGGTAAAGTGATTTTACACAGAGCCCAAATGCATGTTATGAATGAGAACAAGTGTCCAAAGGCTTGAAAATTAATAAACATGGATTGAGAAATCTTGGAAAAAACACTGCACATTACAAGACTAAGGAACATATTTAGCCTACTTTTAGGACAATGTATTTTTTCTTTCCCCCACAGCTTTCTGGAATTCATGGTATAGGGACACGTGAAATGTTTATTCTCCATGCCACAAGGAGGGGATGTGAAGATACGCAGACGGCACAAAAACTCAATCCCAATCTTTTTAATAATAGTTGAAGATTCCCATCGGCGTGGTGAGATCCATTTGGACTGAGATCAGAGTACGAAAACCAACAAATGATCAATATAATGGCTCTAAGAAGCAACCATTTCTTCAGCTGTCTCCCCAGAAATTCTTTAGGATTACGGGAGATGCATTTAGAGTACGTGTGCCTATAAAGTGGCACTAATCTGCCTGGCTCAGGCGGGATACCGGGACGTTGATGGACCAGGCTTCAGGGAAGACCCAGGACCTGCCTTGGGCACACATGGTGCTTCACAACTCGTGCAGGGGGAGCAGATCCCTGGACATGAGGTGGCTCCTCCGTGACAGCCCAGCACCACCCCATCCTCCCGGCGTGGAGGTGATCAGCCCGGATCTCCCATTTTATGATTTTCTATGATTTTCTAGGAGAGCTACTGTAAATGTCCTGGATTACGGGTCCTGCTATTTCTCAGCTACTCGCTTCCAAGCACTGTTAGGGGTCCAAAGCAAGGGGAAGAGCTGATGTGCAATTTATCTGGAATCCGGTGCTGTCATCTCTCTCAGGGCACACGTACGTACGCCAGGACTGCAAGGGCAGGCTGTTAACCCAGCCCTCGGAGACACGAGGAGTATTTCATGCTATATCCTTTCAGCAGAAGGCGGACCGCATAAATGCCTTTTTAACTCCCAGTTAATCCACAACAACGCTGCTGGTCCAGCTAAATCCACAAAAATGAAGAAGTGTGAAACTATAAAACTGAAGTTCCTTGGCTGGTGGCAGGGTTGGAAAGGGTTCAGAGAGACCATGTGCTTTTTAAGTTAGACGTTTTCTGACCACGCGCTCAGTGTTCCCCTGCTAATGGTGCTCCTCTGCGGAGAGCACCAGCCTGACCTCCCTGGAAGCTTTCGCGCAGACCCAGCGTGCTCTCGCCCTTCCACAGAGAGTGGTTTGGCACGGAAAACCTGACGCCCAGCGAGTCAAATGGGTCCCTAGCTACGTGCACAGCCACTATTATTTCCTTCGACTCGCTCCAGAGCTGTCCCACGGGCCCTATACTCTTGCCAAGAACCCATGACATCACTTATATTATTAATAATTACAATATATTCACAGATGGATGGACAGATGGACACTCATATGACGGAGTTGTGTTTAAAGTCAATACCTCTCCTTTCTCATCCCTCCTTCCCACAGCCCCAGTTTTCCCATTTGCTTGTCTATTCTCTCCCAGGGAGGAAAGGTCAAAGCTGGTAGTAGAAAGAGTTAGGATTTTTTTTCCTCTTAAATAAACAAAACACACATTACTCAAATGACTCTTCATTTTTCACTCCAAGCTCACATTTGCTCACTGCGCAGCCCTTACTGAGATTGCACATTTTTAAGCTCTTGAAAGAAATCACAAATCTCTGTTCCTTGTCCTCTTGCAACACTTACAGAAGAAAGATTCTCCGACGAAAGCTTTGCAAAGGGAAATGCAGAGCAACAGCTACGCAGAGCCAGCTCCAGCCACCCTCCCTGTTGGTCTGAGTTATTTCACAGTGGTCAAAAGTATGCTAAGTCTTTGCAGAGCAAACAAGCTGAAAGACCCGGCTCCCGCTGGGTTGTAAAGAGCCTGGCTCCTATTTTTATGGCATGGAAAAACACAGGGAGGGGAGGGCTAGAAGAAACGGGGGGTGATGGAGACAAAGTCATACCGTGATTCAGTGTAAGAAACTCACTTAGAAAGTTACGCTCTTTTGTTTCCCACTTCTCGCGGCCCTCCAGGAAAACCCTGATTTTCAGGAGAGCAGTGGTGCAGCGTGCGGTTTCACACCTCGCTCAGAGTTTCTTTGCTGGGCGTCGTGGAGGAACTAGCAGAGTTTAATCTGGGGACTGTCACCTCCAGACACATAAAGGCGGTTAGTTAACGAAGAACAGAGCAGCATCTGCTCTGGGAGGGCTTGACTCCATCTCACGCTGTAGCTTGCCCCAAGCACAGGCTGCCTGCAGCCCGGCTCCGGCTCAGAGGACATTCGGACTGAGCTCTGCGCCCTGAGCGCCCAGGGAAACACAGCTCCGGTCCGGGCAGGAGAGAAGCTGTAGGAATTGCCATCACACCCCCAGGGGTGCGGGGGGGAAGGGGTGTGCCGAAACAAGCCCCTGCCCTGAGTAAAGGCTCGCTTACAAACGTTTCTTGACAAATCTCAGGTTTAGTATGCAGTTTCACTCTAAGGAATTCAAACCTTTTTTTGTTAGAAATTGCTTAATGGATATATAGTTACATACACATTTTTTGCACAACAGTTTTTATGCTCTCTCCTTCTCAGACACTATTAACACATAGATATTCTCTCCTTAAGGTATGGATTAACATCCATAGCCTATTTACAGAGCATCTCTCCATGGCTTCACCTATTAAAATTACAGTGTTTGTATCAAAGAGGAACAGAAAATATAAAGTGTTAACAGAGCCTTTACACAGTACCATACCAAGACAACACTAGCTGTGCACACATCTCTGGCCACCTCATTTCTGACATGGACTATGCATTAACCCGGTCCTAGGACACTTTGGAGAAAATACCTCTAATAAATACAGAGCAATAGTAGATGGCTTTGGGTGTGCACGCACACCTGTATGTTGTGGCCAAATATTTGTTCCAAAGCAAGGTTCCCAACTCCAAAAGTCTGCCCAACATCAAATCAAGTCCCACTAGGTCTTAGTACTGGCTCTTGGGCTTGCAATGAAGAGCTCCATCTCAGGGAGATGATTAGAGGAAGTAGGCAATGAAGTAGATTACATCTTTGCTCATTAAAGAAAGAAAATTCCAGTAAACCTGCATGAGCTTATCATAAAAGAAGTATTTTCTTTCCCTTGAAACCTTTTTTTCTAAAAAAAAAAAAAAAAAAAAAAAAAAAAAAAAAAGCCTTGCACACCTCAAAAGCAAACAAATAAACAAACATCCGAGTCACCTTGGGTTTTGGGGTGGTTGTTTTTTGTTTTTTTTTTTCTTTGCCTACTGCTAGCAGCCTTACAATTTTCTCAGAGCATGAAAATCAAAATAATATTTTTTATTAAAAAAGGAGACAACTTCAGATTTGACAAAGCTCTTTTTCTTAGTATCGACAAGCAATCATCATCTATCTTACAAATGGGTACTTGCCTCACAGCACATTTGTGCGATCACTGGATTTCTAGTCCCTTGAGAACCAAGATAACAAACGAATCTTCACCGGCTTCAATGATTTCAAAGCTAATCAGAAGATAAAAAGGCTGGCAGGACAGCTGACAACGCATTGCGAACCAACAACAGATCTTTGCAGGACATTTATGTATTTAAATTCCAAGCGTGGGGAAGCTTGGACACATGTTTATGAATACGAGGTGGCTGGAGAGAAGCAAAGCCAAGCAAGTAATAGCACAGCACGGGCACCATGAAGGCATCTGGGTGCTTCACCTGGATCCCACACGGCTGCACAAGACCCTGCCACCAGGATGGGACCCGTAGAGTGGTGCTGTGCGCTCCAGAGAAGGTCACAGCTGCACCCATACGGGGGTATTCCTCCAAAACGGCCCACTTGCCACTGATTTCTGTAGGAAATCAAGACAAGTAACAGAGGTGGCAAATCCCAGTGACCCCAGCGAAGAGCTCCCAGGGCTCCCCGATTGAGACGAAGGGTCCCAGGACCAACATACTTGCACGACACAGCAGAGGAATAAAACACATGGCCCTTCCCATGGTCTGAGTAACCACGAGGGGAGGAAAACTTCTCAAAGCTGACGAGAAGCAACCTGGATAATGTTTTGGGAACTTAACTGACTTCACGTGGTATCTCTGATCTACAGCTCACGCACAGGGATTCTTTGTCCACGTCATCACCTCAGGCCTAAAGTCCCCTGCTTGTTTTTTCCATGGGGTGTGTAGATTTTGAACAAGGATGAAGGTTAAAGTCCTGATGCTTAATCAAGCACAGCTTTCTGTTTGTCACGGAGGCCCCAAATTTCTCTGCATTAAGGTCAACAGCCAGATTCACACCAAACTGGCTCCACGAAAGGCAACGAGCTGAATCTCAACCCTTCTGCCACTGTCTGTGTTTGGGTCTCAGACCAGTTTTTGCTGCCAGAAAGACCACTTTAGGTATTCCTACCGGATCAAGATGGACTATGGTCCAAGTAGTAAAACCTCTGCAGAATCCGGTGCTCACTCTTGTGCCCTGCTCAGGACCCATCACAGCAACGGGTCAACACCCTGATCACAGATGCTGATGGCAAATGTAAATGCTCCTTCAAGCATTTACTGGGAAAACTCTTAAACCTACTGATAGCTCACTCTTCAAAAGAGTTTGCTCTCCAAAGCAAGTGCCTATGTATGTCTGACCTGAAATATGAACATCTATATATAGGTACCAGTCATCGAAAGTAATTACTGGAGTCTCCATCCGATCGAGACACTGCAAAAGGAATAGTCAGTATTCCCCAGCGACAGTGTCAGAAGGCTGATGATAATCCTTGTGACTTGGAAGGGGAGCCCAGTGAGAGGTGGTTAGGGCATTTGACTCTGCCTTTGATGAGGGAACAGTTAGTGAAGAAGAGCTACAATAACCTCCTGACTCTAGAAAAATGTTAAAATGTGGCTCAGCAAGAATTTCTGATTGTTTTACTTTACCTCCTGACTCTTGAGTTCAAAGCGGCGAAGCTGTTTCAAAGACAGATGAATATATTTAGATTTTGGTGACTGATCACAAGTTTCCCAAAAGCTTACATATTCATCCCGACAGCGAAGAGATCACTGAGGGCAGCTGTAATTGGGCCAGGGGCATTTTGATTATCTGCAGATTACCTGTTTCTTGATGCAAAGAAATACCTGTCAATTTGCTCCGTGGGGCTCAGGAGGAGTTTCGGTGGGAGACGAGATATCACGATGAGCCCTTCTGACACCGGACCTCCCCCGTCGTGTCCACTTAGAGCCGCTCCGAGGGGCTGTCACAGGGCTTCTCTACCCTGACGAAATCTCAGCTACTGAAAAGAAAATAAATGGCGTATGAGCCGTTCATTGCCCACCGCAGCAGCCCCACGGTTCTCTTTGCAAGGGCTGGCACTGAGGACCTGCCAAAAAAGCATCTGGAAAAGTACCACAGCTGCAAGGGGAAAGGGGCTGACGGACTGGGGGGAAGCAGCCCTATCCCCCACCCACGGCCGATCCAATTTATTACATTTTTGTCTTCGGTCAACTTTGAGAAAATGACTGAAGAGTGAGTTTCCATTACAACATACATCATTTTATCAACCTTATTTTTTGTGATATTTTGTAAATTACAATAAATTTGCTTTCTTCTGAATATTCAGATGCTTCAAAAGGTACCCAAAGGATGCAATTAGACCCTAGGGAAATATGCTATTATGTGCACATATCATGTTTTGCATAGGCTTTCCAGCATCTACATAATTTATGTTTTTCTGCATAATTTCTCCTTTTTATGTTTCCTATGTGTTTGTGAGATAATGCAGAAGTCAGTTCTCTACCACCAAAAATACAGAAAGAACTTAAGTCTGTATTCTTACTTCACCCAATCTGCTTCACTTCCCGCAAAACCCTTGGAAAAACCCCTGGAGAAATCCTTTCATATGCACCAAACATCAATGCCTGAGGAAAAACCCAGAAGGTCGAGGCAGCTCTCTGAAAGGAACCAGAACCTTGTCCACTCCCATATTCATCTGGGCATTCAGAGGGGCCTCTGATGGATAACGTTGAAATGGTAAAGCTTTTAAACTGTTTATAATCCTCGCTTCGTGTTTGAAACGTACAAAAATAATTCTCCAAAACTTTCAAGTTGCTTTTTAGCTTGCCATGCCAGTCACTTGCATCCAAGCTTGCTTTTAATAAAAAAAAAAAAACACTAAAAAAAAAAAAAAAAGGGGGAATAATAATAAAAAGAAGGAGAGATTTCAGTCAGGATGTAGTTAAAGTTGATGCCTACTCTTCCTTTTTAACTCTGTTGGCTGGATTTTTTTCTTTGTGGATTTTTAATTTATTTAAAAAAAAAAAAAACAAAGAAAGAAAGAAACAAACAAAACCTAAGGAAATAAAAGTGGGGGGGAAGATTTTGTGGGGATGATCCTGCAGCCCAGTAGCCCCAGCTAAGCCTGGCCACAGGCTGAGCCCCCACCCAACTACCTAAATGTGGATATTCCTCTTCCCCAGGATGGGATAAACAATTTGTGGGCTGGAAGAAATTGCTTAATGTCTTCGGCTGGATTTTTGCCGCCCTCTCTCAGGTACCACCGAGGGATTCATCTTCCCCAGGAGGTGATGGACAAGAAACAGGGACTTTTCTTGCACCGCCCAACCCCAGCCTTGCTGCACCCCTCAGCCACGATGGCTGCTCCATATGTCCCAGCTCCTGGAGTCATAGAAAGCATAAGAAAGCTTCCTTAAAATAAATTAGTAACAACAACAACAATAATAATATCTGCCACTCATCTTTTCACTCATATTTTCAAGTGCTCAGAAGACTCAGCCCTTCAACTCAAACCCAAAAATTGTGAAACACAGAAACACATAACTCACCCATTCTCCTCCAAAAAAACCCAAATAACCTCTCCCAAACACAGTCCCTGCAAGTGAAATTGGGAGGAAAAAACACACTTCCCTTTTTACCTTACCCAGAATATTTTGGGGTAATCCACTTATTTAAAACTCATTCCTGAGTCCATGTAAAATCAGTCATGGACTAGCAAGGAGACATTACAAGTATGTTTTCTTCTCCACAAACCATGACAGCCTTCAAATTGCCAACAGAAAAAAAAAAAGTCTCATGCGAATAAAAGAAAATATTTATGTTGTGAAACCCACAGCGTGAAACAGCAGGAATAAAATAATCTGGTAAAATTTAAAGAATAAGATTCTTTGTAGAATACATAAGAGAACACCTGCTGCTTTCCTTATTTTTTATTTATTATAATTAATATGTTCAAACTAAGCAGTATGCAGATGTATAAAAACAAACAGCCAAAAAAAAAAAAAATACTTTTCATTAAAAAGTTCATTTGAAGTTGAGAAAATGTATGATTAATTAATCACAACAGAATCTGCTTCCTTAAAAGCCTATTGACATATGTTTTAAAATCATTTGTGTAATTCGAGATAACTAGCAGCGAGGACCGCTCGCACCCGGGTGCTCTCCCCACGCGCGGGATGTTCTCCCGGAGCCACCAGCCCCTGCGAGCGCGAGCTGGGACAGATGACTGTTGCTCAGAGGAATACAGCTTATTTTAAGATTAAAAACAGAGATGACCAGAAAAATGCCTTTCAGAGAAGATTTCGGTGTGCTTCAGCACCTCGGTTCATTAATCCAATACAGTGCAAGCTCACTCATCCTCTCCCTCTTCTCCATTTATTTATGAATAAGCACACAAGTTAACACACAGGGTCTCACATACCGCAGCAAGCATACAGCTGTAGCCAGAGATTGATTCCATATTACCAACCTGTATTGATAACAAATTTCCAAATGAGATGAAGGAGGACTCGGAAAAAGTCTGAGGGTTTGGACTGGCTAAAGTCATTGAAGAGGAATGGATTTATTCTAATGAAGACTCAAACACACTAGGTCAGGTCTGGCTTTGGTGCGGTTACAGTGACGGCAAGGAAGACGAATCAGTCAAAAAGAAATTTCTTGAGGAAGAAAATTACAGGTAGGAGGGACGAGGACGGGGTGAAAGCGGGGTTGGGGAGTGGGCTCGCAGCCCCTCGCTCACGCTGTGCCCTTGGCCCCTGCCTTTACACCCTCGCCAAGCATTTTGCAAGCTACGAGTGGAGCAGTTGTTTAAAATGCCTCTCTTTACACGATGTGCAAGAAATATCTTACTTTTCAGGCGTGCCTGGTATCTCAGGAGAGCGTAGAGCTGTTTATACTAAAACTGTTTGGCCTCACCTTTGTAGCTCTGTACGATGCGGAGCCTGCTCATGAAAGCATCGATCCCCTCTTGTTCCTATGATATTGCTCTAATCTAGAAATACAAAGAGGCTCGTGTCATATATATATTGTGTTGCGTTTCCCAGCGGAATAGGAAAATTAAAACAAAACCACAAGAACTCTCTGGGATAAACAGCATCTCGGTCTCCATGGGCAGAGGTGGCAGCTCAACACGGGGCTCAGGCACCCGGGGAGCACCCAGCACACTCCCCCAGCACCCTGAGCAGCATGGGGTCCCCCATCTGCACCAGGGCTGGGGTAACCCCCTGCTTGCCGACAGCCCCAGCGCAGAGCCGAGCCGATCACCAGCTGACCCTGAAGGTGCATAAATTGGAACGAATCTTTCTCAAGATGGGGAGAAAAATAGAAAGTATAAAGGAGAAGCTGGGAAGGATGCACTTGCTTCCATCCCGCCCCTTCCCAAAGCAATTCGTTTCTGCTCCTCCTACTGCAGCGTCAGCATCCAAACCAGACCTCAGCTAAATCATTGTCATGCAAGAAAATAAAAATCCCTTACAAATCCCTTTACACAAAGTAAAACAAATTTCAAAACAAACACTTTTGAGCAGCAACCGCCAGCAAGCTTATTGGATGTAAAGCCTCCATGGAAAAAAAAATTAAAAAAAAAAAAAAATCAACACAGACAAAACAAAATACGACAGCTGAGTCCTTCAAGCTCCCTGGTACTCAAACACCAACTCCTTGGTTATCTGAAGCAGCTTAATTTTCAAAAGAATTTGGATCTGACACTTTTCACTGTACCCCTTTCCAGCCTCTTCCAGCAGTGCCAGCACGTTAAAGCACTTTCCCTTCCAAGGTGCCTGAGAAACAAGGCAGATGAGCAGGATTTTCTCAAAAATCAGGGAGATGTGAAGCAAGAGAGAAAAGAGGAAAGTTTCCACGGACACCAACCAGGAGAAGGGGAAGGCAGATGGGGCTCCTGCTGGCCCTCCTCCTGTTAGCTCCATGCACCTTTCTTCCCAAGGTGGAGCATCCCTCTTCTGCTGCTGCCTCTGGGGCCAGTCCCATCTCTTTTTTTTTCAGCATAACTTCATTTCACTTGGTTTTGGTTTCCTCTTGTAATTACTGGTGAAGACCATCAGTGTCCAGAAGGCCATAGCGTCACGTACTTGTCATTTGACGTCACACCTCACCGCCAAGCTCACGGCGCACGCTCCGCGCATGCACGCACGCAGCTGGCCTCTCTCCCCGCCATAAAACCCCTTTTGCTAAAGTCTCACACAGACCATTACCAGCTTGTTTCATTTATTACAATCTAAGGCAGTGTTATTACATCCCACCATCCGAACTGTGCTCTTAAATAACAGCTTGTACAATAATTAAACGTAGTAGCGAGAACATTGTTAAAACCAATGACCCAGTGCATTAGCAGTTTAAACACATTTTAAGTTAACTTGATTATACCAACTGCAATTCGGGAGAAGTTAAGTCAGTGCAAACGGTGGGGACGAGCGTCCAGAAGCTGCATCTCCGCAGGGCTCGGAGGTGCCCCAGGAAAACCCTTCGTCGCCTGCGTTTCGGTGGGACGTGCTGCTTCTCCATCCATCTCCTGCGTCACTGCTCACAGGCTGGTACCACGCCTAACCTGAATACACAAAACATTCTTATCATTAACACCAACGTTTTAAGGAGAAAATACAGAGCTGCTTCTCTTTCCCTTCTGACAATAGTGATGCTCTGAGCACCTAAAATGAAAAGCACGGATACACGAGGGCACTGGAGGTAGGAAGTTGTCACCATATTTTTTTCCGCGAGCCTTTTTCCCCAACTCAAATGTATTCGCCCCAGTTCTGACCACACTCTTTTCACTTTTGCCTCCTGAAATCAAGAGAGGGTTTTAGGCACAGTGAGGAGTGACACCTCACTGGCCCACGATTTATCCTGATGCCGTGTCTTTGGGGCAAAAAGTTTAGCTGAATTAAACAGAAGCAGGAAAACTCAGCCATGAGACAGGTAGCCAAGAAAAAAAAAAACGGGGGGGGGGGGGGGGAGAAAAATACAAAATAACATACAACTTCAAACCAAAACTGTGTGGAACTTGGAGCAAATGGAAACTTATTTAAAGCTACTTAGGGATATTTTTTTGAGGTTAAAAAGTGAATAAACAAACAAACAAACAAATCCTAAATCTTTCAAATAAGAATCAAGACTGGAGAAGCAAGGACCAATTCGTCCCTACTCCTATAGCCCCTTTTCCTGTGCCGTTGTGAAATTAAGAAAATAACAGAGGAAGAGGGAAAAAATCTGATTTCTTTTTGTCCAGGACTACTACTTTTCATTTCTCTACAAATTAAGAGTATTCAACAGAAAGATAGAAAGTTGTTTTGAATCCAAAATCTTATTGAAATTTAGAAAAAGGACCTTTGGACAGCTTAAACTCTACTTGAGCGAGAAGATCATCAAAACTGGCCTCTTCTCATGAAAAACCCACTTCAATAAAGTGTAGGGTTTTGGTCCAAAAGCGTTTGTCAGAAAATTCCCAGGCCAAAATACTTAACCTGAAAGCACATATAACTATATGTCAGCATTAAGAAACAATAGCCAAGGGTTTTAACAGATTTCCTCCCCACCCCCCGAATTCTTTGGCATCTGCTTGGCATATCATAGTCAATATGATTTACGATACATGGAGGAATACCTATATATGTTTTATGTAATATACACAGAAAAATGTATTTCTTCATTTCAGGCGGGTGGTGGAGAGATCCCAAGCTGTTTTGACCTCTGCTATTTACAGAGACCTTTGCTGGCAGAGGCTGTGCTCCCAAGTACAGCAGAGAGATTATTTTCTCACTCAACTTTTTATTTATAATATTATAAAAATAAATGTGACATATTTAGGGGATGTGTCATATTTTAAACAGCTCAACGAAGGCACATTTTGGACTTTTTATTTTTAAGGTTTGCCCTTTTTAAACCATAATTTCCTGAATAGTTTTCTATGTAGAAAAATCTATCACAACACTCAGCTTTTATACTTCAGTTAGAATCTTCGAAAAGCAAATACATAGATGCACTTATGAATCTTACTGGAACCAAGAACAGCGCTGAAATTCCCTTTTATAGGAAAGTCATGCAGCATCACTAAAACTTAGATGCGGCCAATACAAAAAGGAGCTGAGCAAGTGCAAATTTTTTCAGCAAGTTCCTATGCACTGTCCCCATCCTAAGCAGGCAAAAGCAAAATAAAAATTAAAAAAAAAAAAAAATCCTGGTTTTAAGTCCAGTTTAGCTGCAACTAGTTCATATGCTTTATAAGAAAAGGTATCTCATTTAGGTCTAAGGCACAGCATCAGCTGTGCGGGGATAGAGCAGCTCTTAAAGCGCACAACAAATATTACATTCGTATTTTGGCGGGTGCTGAAGAACGCCAGCACAGCTCTGCAAGGGAGCAAATAGGCTATAGATTTTGGAAATTGAATTTCCAAAGATCACTGCAGTAAATTCCCCACAAACTGACAAGAAAAGCCTTCTCTCACAAGTAGGCTGGACTGGGGCTGTCCTTTTAGCTCCTTCCAGTAGTACCTCTTAACTAATGGAATATAAAAGAGACGACTATTTTTAAAATATTCATGTAAGAGGGGTCTATGATCAGGCTGTACTAAACCCCATGAGTGTAAATGTCTGCTCCACTCCCGTCCCTGCCCTTTCTGCTCTGCTCCTGCCTTTAAAAGCCACTGAAGCTGACATTTTCGCTTTTCTCCCTGGAAACAAGGGTGGTTTAACAGCTCCTTGTGTCAATGCTGGCACAAACACACGAGGCAAACCAGGGCACGCAGGGGTACTGCAGGGGTTCAGGCTAAAGCCCTGCTGATGCCTCCCTAATTCAGGTTTTTAAAATCATCAGTATGGACGCACTGAAGAGGTACTCAATGTGTAATGGTAACTATCAGGCCAAATCATTCAGGCAGCATTGGCACATCACATAGACATGATATCCAACATAGTCAGAATTTTCTTTCTTAAAAAAAAAATAATTTATTACATTCCTTGCTCTTTAAAGTGCAGTTGTTTTCTAAAATGGACTTAAGAAATGTAGCATCATGGTCATCTCTGTTCGCTGTCTTTCAGCAATTCTTGACCAAATTTGCTCAGCTTCCACCAAAACAACGTTTCCCTCTTGGCTTTTCCCACCTGCCAGCCACAAAACTCAAGATGGGACATACGAGTCAGGATGGGTCTTTGTCTGGCTCATCCATCATCACTGGGAATAAGGACCCTGTAAACATGCTCATTGCATATTCCCAACACCCAGCGCTCCAAGAAAGACCATTTTGATTGCGACAGAAAATTGCAGGGTCTTATACATCTGCTTATTCAGTAAATTCTCATCTACACACGTGGGGTCATCCGTTGTTAGTGACAGACCTGATGGAGAGCAGCTCCGTGCAGTTGGGTGTATGGGGCTCCACGATGACCATTGCTGCGCTCAAAAAACCTGCACGGTGCAAAATGACCCACACCTCCTCGCTGGCATTTAAAAAAAAAAAATCACTAACTAGAGCTAGTTGTAATAAATGAGTGTGTGTGGAGGGAAAACACCAGAATATTGTAATTGATTATTTAGTGCAAAAAAAGAAGGAAAATTATCACAGGTGGTGATGGCAGATGCGACAGCCCAGGATACTTGGCAAAATATGGAGTATATTTGATTACTGATATGGATGCTTCTATGGTGTTGACGGTTCAACTTTTTCTAAGCCCTTTCAATAGTAACAAGTTACATATAATAATAATTTCAGTTACAGAAGTTTTTTCTCCTTTTTTTTTTTTAAATACCTAAATCATTGCAATCAATAGCAGCTGCTGTGAGATATTAGCTGGCTAAGCAAGGCTATAAAATTCCTTCACTAAAACAATGACAGCAATTAAATGTTTAAAAACTGATCATCACTGTCAGGTCTCAAAATGGATGCGTGGCCACATGAAAGACAGCAGCCATACATATCATATCATGGCACAGGGCCAAAGCTACTATATTTCCAGGCAGTGATTCTAAATGATATTTTTACAGTTAATTAGTGAATGCTAATTAATTTTTATGATTTCCCCCACACACACACCCTTCCTCAATATTTTAAGATTTTTGCCTGGTGGAGGTTTAGGGAGAAGCTGATGGTCCCCTGGGTGTGCAACGCCCCTTGGCCCTGACGGTGCAACCACTCTCCTCCAGCCCTGCCCAGCTGTCCCATTCTCCAGTGGGTCAAGAAAGCGATGGTTGTGATGGCTTTGCTCACTCCATCTCATGACCTGAGGAAGCACCGATGCTGCCTCAGGTTGCAAATTGCCGTCCAGTTACATGCAGAGGGAAGGAGCATGGTGACGTGCATTTGCAGAGAGATGTTTTGGTCCATACCGATCGCTAACATGAGTCTTATTGCCTGTTTTTAAATCGTGCAAAAATCACACTGCTTCTTTTCTTCCAAACCCATGAATTAAAAGAAAAAAAAAGCTGTAAGTGTATGATGCAATTGATGCTTGGAAAACAGAACAAGCAGTGAAAAACCTCACAGTCTCCCCAGCAGCACGAAAGCCCCAGCTGAGCAAAGTGGTCCTTTTTCCCCAGCAGCTTCCACCAAGCACGGACCTCTGCATCCATTAAAGAGGTGAACAGTCCACACTGACCTCTGAACAAAGCGGCAAGAAGCCCTTCATGGTAGCGAAGACAGTACAGAGACAGTAACTAAAAGCACGTTGTCTTTTTTGGGGCTAAGGAAGCCTTCCTGTATGATCTACAGTGCAAAGCTGGGAAGACAACACCTATCTCCCTTGATGAAATTCCATTGTGTTGCACATTTGGAAACAAGAATAATCAACCTTTGCTGTTCAACCTTTCATGGGATGCACAAATTAAATAAAAAAGGTTTATAAGACAGTATGACGACACAAATTAATTGCTTCCTGTAAGAAGCCTTTTCAAGGCCAGTTTGTCCGGACAAATTCATTTATTCCACACTTTTTATGTACCTGCAAGGAAAGAGTGTGCAATCATGAAGGGTTTACGTGCAGAATATGTACGTTGCCTCACAACACCAGTGCAATTTCTATTTTTAGGAAGTTTTACTGACCTGCAGACAAAGGCAGGCATAGGAAGCACAAGAGCATCATCCAACAGCGAAGGGATCTTGAGTAAGGGCTGCAGCAGGACAGGCACATGATGAGGTTTAAAAACAAATGACTGAAAGACCCAGAAGCCGTGCTCACCAGCTTCATCTGTCTTTGCCTCTGTTAAGAGCAAAAAAATTGTTCTTCATATAGCTTCAGCTTCACACTTAACCTCCTGAAAGATCACAAAAGAAATATGTCACTGGTACCCAGGAAAACTCCCACAGAGGTTTATCCATACTAGGTTCAGCGTTTTATTTTACCTCTCTGAAATATAGACCAAATATGAGCCCTTGCCTCATACAAATCTTCTACAAATCTCCCTTTGTTCAGAGCCTTTAGACAAAACAGAAAATTTAATACAGTAAATCTCCAGGGAGAAAGAGGAGGTAGAACGGCCCAAAACCAACAGAAAAAGGTATTTCCACGCCACGTTTCCAGGCCCGTGTCCACCCCATTGCCACCAAGATCTGCCCACCTGCGCCTGATGGAGACCACTGGGCAGGACAGGGTGGACTAACCACACTCCCACCACAAACTCTTCCGAGATACCACTTTGGCCTCGACATCAGACAACCTCCAACTCTGAAGCAATGCTCCTGTTGCAAAAAACAGAAATAAAATGCGCTGGTATTTCTAGTTAAAAAAATTAAAGCCCTTGAGCCATCCCTCCCCTTGCATGCAGTCAGGATGCTTTTCTCTTTCATGCTCTGCTTTGCTTTTTTGTGCCGTGAATTTGCATTTTCTAGTCTGTCTAATTCGAGCTAATTTTTTTTTGTTTGTTTTTAATATAAAATCTCTGCGGTTGGTGAAGAAGTCGAAAAGAGAAGATATACTTCAATTCCTCACGTGCTTTCTGCATCCTTATAGTGGTATTAGCCCCTCAGAGAGTCATCTTCTGACTTGCTCTAAGTTTTTCTTCACAGAGAGAAATAAAGCAAGCCAAAATGCCTCATTTTTACAGCATTACTCATCTGACACAAACTGTGCTTTACTTAATTTACTTGTGTACAAACACAAGCACCCTCACTCCAGCTCACCACCCACATTCAGCAGGGAAAACCAACACTTTTTTACACCAACACTTCTTCAACCAAGCCATAAAAGATGCTCTTAGACCCTATCCTTTCCGGACATTACCTTTTTCACCCAGAGATTGAATCACTGTGGCACTTGGAGGAGCTTGTCCCCATCCTCACCCACATCCCAGCCCAGATCTCAGTGGAAAAAAAAAGCATATTTTTTCCAAACTGACAGCAATGCAGGTGAAGGGGATGGTGTCTCCTGGAAATCGGTAAATACCCACTAATTCTGGGGCATCCTTTATCCTAGAAGCCACGCATCAATGTAATGGATATGAAGGGTTAGCACGAGAGAGACAAACACCCAGAAAAAAACATTTACAAACAAGGGCTACAATACCGCATTAGCTATTATTTTTCCCTTTATTTAAGCACATGTCTGGAAGCGCTGCCCAAAAAAGACTGCATATGTTTAATAAGTCCCCGGTTCTCCTCTTGGTTTGTTGGACCCGTCTTGTTCCTGCCAATATCCTGCTTGCAACTCCACCTCATCCACACACAGCCATTCATTCAACAGAAAAACATTTTGTGATGCAAAAACAAGCCGTGATTTTTAAGCAATTCAATAATAAGTATTTTCTGAGTCCTAGACAGAGTCCCTGCACATAGGAACAGTCACTGTTTCACCATTCACTGACAAATGACATCGAATTAACGGTAATCAAATCAGTGCTTCAGCTGGTACCAAATTGTTAACTATACACCAGTACTGTACATCGCTAAGGAATGGCTGAGACAAAGAAAAGACAGAAAATGAGGGAGGGAAAAAACAAAGGAAAAAGGAAAACCTTCATTTTCTCTGAATAAAGAACCATTTTCTCTTCAACCTCTTTCCAAGCACAAACCGCCTGTAAGTACAGTGTAAGCAATATGTAGCTTACGTTGTCTTGTGGTCAAGTCAAGCTGGTTGAATTCAACCTGCCCCCACTATCTGTTTTCGTCAGCTTTGCTTTCCTTTCTCCCTTGAGCATGAGATTTTCAGTCCACCCATAGCCCAGCACACCTCATGTAGAGGTAGATAGAGCTACTAGCTAAACCTATTTAGTAAGAGGGAAAAATTATTCCTCTAAACTCAAACTCTTCTGCTCCTTGTTATGCTTTTAATGCTGGAAGGAAAAAAGAAAAAAGGAGAGAGAAATACCTTTTTTTTTTGCCTTGCAACGCAGACCAAGAACTTGCTGGCTCTGCTGAAGCATTTGGGGAAAGAGGAGCTTCTTGTCTTTGCCCCATAACTCCTCCTGCTGACTGCTCACCCTGATTCTTCTTAGGATCCTTTAGCAAACCCTTGGATGGATTAGCTGGCGTAACACACATCAGCCTGGATGCTGACGTTTCCCGAGACAAATTCTGGTTTGATCCGTCGCTCGACAATTTCAGCTGATTTTTTCCCCATGTATTTGGAGGAATTGTATCTGCAGCTCAGCTGATCAAAATTCCTCAGAGGTGGGTAACAGCACACAAGGTACAGCAAGGCCATCAACAAACCACCGCTAGGAAGCCTGCAAAAGGATTTTAAATCCTTAACACAGGGCTCAAAATAATGCAATAACACCAGATTTTGAATTGCAGCCTCCCCAGACAAACAATAAGGATTCTGTGTTTGTTTTCCTAGAGCCACAATGAAGAAAACCCTTAGTCTGCAGTTCTCCTCTCCTTCCCCAAGCCCCAACGTCACGTTTGCACTGATTTCAGTAGGAAGAGGCAAGGAACGGCTGAAGTTAGGAGGTGTTTTCAAAAATATGAAGCAAGGTTTTCCAGTATGACCGTATTTCTTTATAAAGTGCCCAAAATGAAGTGTGCCACATGAGAAATTTTTAAAAATTTCATTCTGGTTTGTTTTTTTTTTTAATGCGGCTTCCTAACCTTCCTTTTTAAAATGGCATATTTTTCCACTTAAAAATGCCTAAACAGGGAGAAAAGTAAGTAATTAAAAAGCTTAAATAGCACAAAACCAAAATCTGTGTATATGTAAGCGTTTATAACAACTTTTCTTTTTTTGGTTGGGTTTCTTTTTTATTATTGCTGAAGTCAATACGTTTGCACGCACCAGCTCTGAACTGGGCTCAGGAAGATTTTATGTAGGGAGTAGTTATACCTCAAAAGGTCCCCTGCTGATGGCTGCAAGCAGAACTGAGAAAAAACTGGCAGGAAAAATATTTGCAGATATTTTAATAGTTGCCAATTTTTGTAATGTTATAGCAAGCCTGACTGGGGCTGGAGATTTTCTTAAGGCCTCAGCTTTCACAAGCAATGATTAGAAGAAACTAGCGATTAAAGGAGAATCAGAGCCTTCCTTCAGATAAGCAAGAAAATCACTAGCCCCCATAGTTGCAAAAATTCTTAAAAATGTGTTCCAACTACCACATACAGACCTGGGAATAAAAGAAAACCTTCAAAAAAAAAAAACCAAACCAAAAAAACCCCTACCAACCTACAACACAACCTCATTTTTTGTTATTAACTTGAATTATTTTTTCTATAAATTATTTTTGGCAGCTTTTCCCCCTTAATTTTTTGTAAGCATTTTTGGTTTTGTTTGCAGTCTGCAAAGTATTCACATTAAAAAAAAAAAAAAAAAAATCAGGCCAAAGACTGAGCAGTTGCTCAGTAAAGAAACTTGTCCCCAAGAACCAGAAACAAGGGATTTACATCCTCTAGGTTCTTCTTCTGTATACAAGGCTGGTACTCTACTACTTGTCTTGGGGCTTTCATTGTCGATGGGGAGAGGACTCTCTCCAGAGGGGGATTCACGGCACCATCAGAAGGAGAAACCTCCACCTAAAGCTGCTTCTCTCCTTCTCCCTGCTGACTGCAGAAGCAGCATCAACGAGAAGCTGAAATCACGTCTCTAATTGCTAACTTTCCAAATCCCAGCTAGAGGGACCATGCCTCAACATTACCTGGCACAAATTATGAGGATGAAATTACCCAATCTGGGGCCAAGAAATTGCTGCGCAGCTTAAGTACGCAAAGGCACAGCCCAGACGACGACCACCGAGTTGGAATCGAGAAACACAGCTAATCTGAAATAATCAATAGGCAGAAAAAAAAAAAAATCACATAAATTAATTCTTCAGCCAATTTCAGTAGTACGCAGCAGTACGCATACCTGGGCTGATGACTCCAATGACAGACTTAAAACATCTTTCCCTTTTTTTTTTTTTGGTCCCCCTGATCTCTGTCTTTATCAACTCAAAAAACCCAAAGATGATATGAATTTGCAAGACCCTGGTGACAAGAGCGCTCGGAGCAAGCTCTGCCAGCCCGTCCCTGGCGCTGACGCTCGCCGGTGGTGGGGTGGGCTGCGGGGATGTCGGGGGAGATGCCTGGAAGTCATTGCCTTCTGGCTTACCTCCAGTCATCCACTAAAAAAATCAGTCCTGGTAAAGTTCACGCCGTGCGCACTGAGATGTGTTGTGAAGTGCAAGGGAAAAACATGGGAAATGTTACATCTGCAGGGAAGGGGTTTAATAAATGTTTAAGGAAACGACTGCTCTCGGGATCCCGCTCTTCCCCATAAAATTGAGATCTTGCTTAGATTCGTGTCATCGAGTTTGTTGTCTCCAAACCCGCAGTTGTCTCAACGCATTTGTGGGGTCCTGTGTGATCTTCGCACGTTTACACGTCCTGCGCTGGGGCCACGCTGCCTCGTGATTTACCTTGAATTCTTTCCAACCCTTTTCCCCTGCTCCTCCACAGAGAACACAGAAAACATTTTTAGCAAGCGCCTTTATTTTCAATTCAATTTACGCTGAGCCCGCCTGATGACCCCATTCGAAATGCAAATGGAAGAGTATTTTTGGAAACGCCTTTTGCAGCTTTTACCTCTTGCCAATGCATTTACGTTGGTCTCCTCATTGTTAGGCAAAGAGCGAGGCATTTCTGAGAAAACTTAAAAAGCATGATCTGAACCCAAGAGAGCACATCGGATGGACCTGCGCATCCCCAAGAAGCCGTACTGCACGGACTCGCTCAGAGAAGGCGCAGCAAGCCCGTGTCACCAGCTAGACCCACGTTATCCTACGACTCGTTTGTTAATTTTTCAGCCAGAGTGTGGCTTATAAGCAGCAGCATCTATCTAAAAATAGCTTCTTTCCAATTTATCCCTGTATAGCGAGTACCTCTATTTAAAATGTGAAAATAACCGTAATGGATATCTTTATATCCCTCTAGTAATGGGCGCAGGCTTGCGAGCGCAGCTGTGCGTGGCCCTGGGCATTGAGAATTTCCTCGTAGGTCAGAAGTTTAAACACAGCCGATGTTAGAAGTAACCAAAAATCATTTACCTGCTGGTAGTTGTCTGAATCAAGCTAGTAGTTCCAGTCCTGTTTAAGCGAGAGGCTAGGTCATAAAAAACACTGCAAGAAGCGATGCTGTTTGCACCCCTGGCCGGCAGTCTTGGGAAACGGGTCAGAAATTGGGAACTCCCATCCGATCCCTAGCATCTGCTCTTTTAAGGAGCTATCATAGCCAAATTATTCATTTATCTTCTAAAGCAAGGGGTCCAACTACACTAAGCTATGAAAATGAAGTAGATGTTTTTCTGAATTCACTAAAAATATTTTAAAAAATAATAATCAGAGAACATTAATCATTAAAGTTTGCCTAAAAGGCACAAGCATTGCAGCCAACAACTCAAAAATGACCCGAATTGCACATCGCTGCTGCTCCCAGAGCCAACCTCTGCAACCCACCTCTGGCCAAAACGTCGAGGCCCCTACCCGCCCTGATCTTATGGATGTGTCTTTGAGGCTTTAGGACCTCATGACATCTCCATTTAGTAAACGTGGAAGCAACATCTCTGACTTGCATGCAAAAATAAAGCAATACTTGGAGCAAGTTATATCTGATAGACACAACAGAAAACTGTCAACAGTCAAGGAACATCCAGTCGGCAATTAGGACTATTTAATACTCCCAGAAAGAAAAAACCACACACAGAAAAGTGAGATTTATCAGGCAGTTAATTGCCAAGCATTTAAGAGTTGGGAAACTGTAATTTTAATTATTACTGCATTATGCATTCATACATTTTCATGCTCATGTAATATAGGAACCTCAGAATGACATGGCACATTTTAATTAAAACACAATTATTTATTGACTATTAGATCTATTCAAATAGTGCCTACTTTTCAGTACCTTTTGCAGTTTTCTTCGACGGTGAATGGCACATCAGAAACAGAAATAGGAAAAGCTCAGATGTGACGTGTCAATGTTTTTTGATACATGGTACATGCTATTTCCTTTTCTTTATGAGTTTCCTTTCTTAAAGCTGTTTCTCTATATCTCTGGAATGATATAGAGAGCCACTAAATAATACATGTCTCTCCTTTAGTTATTGTATAATTTGTGACTTTGTTTCCCTCTTTGCCAACCACATACGGAAAATTCGCCCCAGTCTTTCATTTGTTCATCAAACCGAGCATGTGAGCCATCATAAACTTTCCATAACTGCCATTATTCTTTTCCAAGCTTACTATTCTCACATAGCACATGAACCATTTAAAGCTTTTAGCAGGGGGACAGCTTTGAGCCAAAACTAAAGAACCAGGTGGGTTCTAAAAGACTTTTCTCCACAGGAGCGTACACAAACCATGCTGGGTGCCCTTTATCACCTTCCTGGGTGAATTCTTCCCTCTCTCCAGTCAGAAATCTATTTTAGATTTTCTTCATGAGCACATAAAAGAATAACTTCGAAATTTAGCAGCGAAACTAACTGAAGCAATTTTTAAACTACATCCAAAAAATATAACTTTCTTGTTTCTTAGTTGTAAACACAGGAAAAAGGAGGAGCTGTCAGAATTTTAACCAAATTTTTCCCACTTAATGTGTTATAGAGTGCTTAAAATAGCTTCAAGATGGGGAAAAAACCCAAACAAACAAACAAAAAAGAAAAAACTTACAGCAAGCAGACCTGAAATCTAACACACAAGTGCAGGAGTCCTCTTCGATCCCCAAGGAAGTAAAAAGCTAACCTTAACATTGTCCCCCATATTTTGAAGCCACAAACCCAAACTTAATTTTGGTGAAAAACACATGCTCTTTTCCACTAAAATGCTACATTGACCCTGTGAACTAATGAAAGGAGCAAGAATAACAGTAACTATTTCCTCCTTTATCTCTTGCATTCAGAAATCTCCCTGCCAACAACAGTATTTGAGTTCCACCACTTCTATAGCTGGGTGTGTTTTCTTCTAATTAAGGACTTGTTACCCCTAATTAAGGCAGCTTCCAGTTCACACTCCTAGTCAATCAAGGTAACGAGCAGGTCCTACCCCTCCGCTCAGAGAGCAGCACATCAGTGTTGGCACAAAACATTGGGTCTGTTGGCTCTAAAGGTCTCCATTGCCCCAAACTGGGAATTAATGCAGTGCCCGGCACAAACCTCAGTACCAAAATGAGCATCAGTTCCAGAAGGAGGTGGCATCCAAGATATCCGTTTCAGAAGGGAACACGAGCAGCACGTTAGATCAGCAGATCCACAAAACGTATCTAAAACACTGGTATAAATAGCATAGTTCAAGGTCTAGTGGGCAAGTGAGCTTCTCATAGCAAATCCAGTATCTATCAGATGTAGATATCCTCAGATATTTAGGAAGTGCTAATTACCCCCCTGCATCAGCCTTACAGTCTATGCAAAAACCCTGAAAATAGGAGTTGCGGAAAAATCTAGCATTAATAAAATTTCCTCTAAGCCCATAATATTTTTCTAACGTTAGACTTCTTATAATTTCAAAAGCTTGATTTTCTTTCTTTGTTTCATTGGGTTTTTAGTATGATAACATGTTAGCCTGGCATATTGGATGGGTTGCTGGTATTCACAAAGGATTACTTGTGAGAACTTCTGGTCCAGAGGAAAGGTACCTGGGGTGAAAAAATATTTATTTTTCAAATATATTTTTTTGGAAGCTTACACTGGAATTCTATTTTCTTTATTTTTGGATAATGAGATTTTCATTCCTTATATCCTTCTTTGTTTTCCACGTGTTCCTCTTTTACGTGGTTATTTGCCAGATTCTTTGGTGATCAACCCCTGGAAAGCCACCCCAGGCAGCCTCCACCCTGCGCCCCACCTCCTCCATGCCTTCTTCAAGATCGGGAGTTACATGACCTTCATTGTAAATTCAAGGTTTACTCTGTAGGGAAAACATTTGTGAAACTATAGAGCTATTCTGGGGTAAACGATAGACTATAACTTCCCAGTGACTCATATAATCTCAGCCAAATTTGTCCTAATTAGGAAACAGGTAATTGTATTTGCTTGAGAGATGACAGCTGCATTATAAGGCCAGAAATGCAACTTTCTGCAGTTGCTGCAAACCGTTTTCCCCTTCTCCTCCTGCTCTCCCCGAGAAAACTTGGGAAGCCACAAAACAGGCATACAAGCGGAACATATGCACATTCCCAACGCCCAAAAGGGATTTTTTCTCCCCGACGATCACGGGTCTGCCACGTACCTGGCAGCAAAAACGTGCAAAGGGAGTGCAACACTGTGGAAGCCTCTAAAGGCATCGAGGAGAAAAGCAGCAGTTTTCCAGGATGATTGGCAAGAGGTAGGTTATCTTCAAGCTGTTGCCAAGGTCTAGGACATAATTAGATGTCAGGCACAATTCAGCAACTGCCACCAGCTCCCCTCACCACTCCAGCCCGAGCCGCACAGTGCTGGGCTCCTGGCTGGGGATCGTTAGGAGCATCACACAGGCACAGGTTGGGAAATTCTTTGCCTGTAGGCACTAATTTTAAACTGCTCTTACCAATCCCGTGTCCGGGGGGGTAGGCATGCAGAATTTAGGGCAAGGGGAAAAAAAATAAGTAAATAGAACGTGGGGGAGAGAGAGAAGCATATACAATATATTAATTTTTGAGATTTACAAAGGGGAAGATGAGAAGACTATACGCTAGATGCTTTTAACCGTGCAGCAATGCTTATCGATATGGTTTATGCATTCTCCACGTACCCGTTTGCCGAGGAGCCTGTCTCCATGTGCAGACTAAGCACCGAGAGATGATGTGTTTGCAGGGATTGCATTTCTTAAAGGAAGACAAAAACAATCAGCGGTTAATATATAAAAGCCTGACAGTCTATATAAAGGTAAAAAAGAAATGACAGCTCCTGGTATGCAAAACCTGTGAGAAAGCTCTTCAGTCTTACCAGCGTGAATAGACGGGTGTTGAATACTACCTAAAATCCAGTTACACGTTTATTCCAAGCTCCTCTGAAAATTATGATGCAGGACATGCTCTTTCCCTGGGTTTATTTAATTTTAGTGTCTCTTCAGTGACTCATGTAGAATTTTCCCCATGTATTCAAAGAGCTGAATGAGTTGGTTGGGATCTGCAAGATTCCCCTATATGAGTTCCAGCTTTCAGCCCTTTTGCAGGAGGAAAGCCTTCCTATGGCAGTTGTGGGAGATATTATTGGGATATTTCCAAGTTTTCAGGCAATGAATCTAGCGCACCTGGAAAGAAACAGTCACACAAATGTCATCTGAGGATTAATGCCTGATAGGAGCCTGTTCAAACACACTTACAGTATTTTACCCAACTGGACATCGGTTTTTAAGTGATTTTAGACTTCATGTATGAGAGAAATGGGATTGCTGGAAAATGTACTTTTTAATACTTGAGGAGGAAAATAGTTGTGCTAGTTGGGATATGACACCATAGTTGTCTGGAAGGGGTATGATGTCACACTTTCTCTTCATTACACCATACCATACTGTGAGCAACCCATTCACTGATCGTGCTAATTGCCTAAATTACATATCTTACTAAAAAAGAACATAAGATAGTACCTTTTTCTTTATTCACACTGTGCAAAAGATCACAAAACTCTCTTTTGCAACCCACCTTGTGACAATAAATATGATTTGACTGAAGGTTCACCCAAGGTTACATGATCTTTCCCCTTTTTTAATAGACATTTGAACTTCTGATAACAGATATCTAGGGCAATTCCCCCACCAGCAATCTCCAGAGCTATCTGTGGAGACCGGGGTCTCCTGCCATACTGTTTCAGATAATATTAGCCCCAACAAGGATGAGAGTCTGTTTAAATTCAAGTGAAGAGATTATTAAAGACTTTGTTCTGCAGGGAAATGGAAGGAGGCATTTCAGACCCGTCAGTAGATGTGTTTTAGCTGGGAGCGCACAAGACGCCGAGCCAGAAGACCCACCATGCACACAAGCCTCTGTGCTGCCTGGCTCCGTGACCTGGGAAAAAAAAGGAAAAAAGGGGGAAAAAAACCCCCAACCACTTTCCTCCTCCCTGCCTAATTGGGTAAAAAAAATGAAACCATACCTGAAAGCCCTGTTTTGGTTCCCTATGCACTCCCTTTCATACCCTTGTCATTGATCTGGCCTCCAGCTCCCTCCCTTTGCATTTTGTAGGGGAAAGAGTTTGTTGCGGCATTAGTTGTCATAAATCTTTTGAGGAGACCGTTGTAACGGGAGGGCTAAGAGCCGCCTCTGGCAGCGCCAGCCATTGCCACCACCACGTTGAGACATCGCTGGAACCTCCCGGCCGTGGGACGGGCTCCAAACCTCACGGATTTTCACCTAAACTGTCCGGGTTCAATGTTCAATACAGGCATGGAGGGGGGGAGAGAGCAGAGATGACCATAATGCTTAAAATAAAAAAAATTCAAACGCAAGAGTTACTTATTTCTGACTAGATTTAAGTGAAAAGGAGAATTATGTCCAAATAATCCCCCATCCCTTTTCTATACCAGCTGGGGAAGGGGAACATCACTCTCAGTCACTTGATGGGTAACTCTTGGGAATGTTTCACCTGAGCAAAGTCATTGAGAGAGGCTTGCAACTACTCACAATTTTCAGATTTTTCACTGTGCAACCATGGATTTGAGTGAGATCCTTCCAGTGGTTAAAAATGGTCTCTAAGCAACAAGCACTAAAATGTTTTCAAATCTTTTTTACTTGACCCAGGATTTGTGCTGAGTTAGATGAGTAAATACTGGCATGATGTGACATTCTTGTTATTTATGTTACATCCAAATAAGTGGAAGATAACCTAGGCAAATTTCCATTATCTAATTATAAAAACCTTCTCATATTCCCATGAAACTAATTTTAATTTGATGAAAAACAGACAACTTGGAAATGGATTTCCTACGATTTGAGCGATAAGATTCTTTCTCAGTATGTTCTCAATTTACCAAAGACTCCAAAATTGGAGATCTCTATTAATAAACATTGCTGGTTGCTCATGCAGTGACTTTTTTTTTTTAAAAAAAAAAAAAAAAAAAAAAAAGGAAGAAGATTGCTAGATGTAGCAGCTCCTCTGCTGCATTCAGGGGAAGGAGGAAGGAACCACACTGTGCTTTATTTTCAAGAGGGAGCTGAAGCAGGCTGAGGTACCCCGCAACGGCTCCTGCAGAAATCAGGTGAAGCTCCTGCTTTGTTAGAAGCTACTCGCACTGTGTGATGGTCACATGAGTTTAAAATATCGATAAGAATTCAACAACAAAAAAATTGTCTTTGGAACACTGAGAAAGAGACCTACAGAAAGCACATTATAATCATGGTATGCAGGCAATCAGCTGCAATGGAAACAAATTGTGCTTTGATACTTATTTCCTCTTAAAGGTCACAATCCTGCATTCCCTTACCCATGAAAACACCACAGAAGAATTCATTGCATGAGTAAGGGTTACCGTGCAGACTACCAGAGCCTCTCCTGAAACTTCTGACATGACACAATACATAAAATGACCATAAATAAGGAACAGCACGAGAAACCTCAGCTCCATATCTGACATGCAGTGGTTCAGACCCAGGTTTGACCGCTTTTCCTGAAAACTAAGCCACACAACCCCCCGATTTCCTGCAAAATCTAGGAGGAAGATCAATTTAACTAATGATGTGGGGGTTCTGTGTCCCCATGGACCTCACACATATTATTTATAGAATGCATTAATATTTCATTTTTCCTATCCCTAAACAGTCTTTGAGGGTGAAAAAAGAGATAGCTTGAGACAGGTAACATTTTAATTGAAATTAATGGGATTGGTTTGATTTCACCTCTGAGAATATAAAAATCATTCATTTTTTTGTCATGAAAAGAATCTTGAAGTCTCACCGGTACCCTGACAAGCACGACGAACGGTGGGTCACACTGAGAATCCACAACCTGCCTCTCACTAACCTGTGCTGTCCAGACCATCACCCTCCAGTTCAGGAGAAACTAGCACGAAAAAAACGCATAGATCATGAAAAGGTAGAGCTAAACCTCTGCTTTTCTTTCCTTTTTGAATCTCGGTATTGGCGAGCGTGGGGAAACGCCGTCCCTTGGATCAGATGGTGCGCAGGCAGCTGTATTGCCATCTTTTCAACACTGCCTGTCAATGACTTTAACCTCTGACCGGGAACAGTAAGTATAAGAAGTCTTTATGCTACCTCTGTGTTGAGCTAGACCTGGGCTGCTAAACGTGCCAAATTAATGTGCTGTACAGATTGCCGTTCTCTAAAGGCTTCGCTGAAGCGTTGTTGGACCGTTTACAAGAGGTTTGCCAAATTGCTGCAAAACTGAAGTATTACCAAAACTAAGAGTGGCGGCCAGCGGCAGGAATCGTTTCATTACTATCCTTTTACTCATCCTCCAAATAGTTTCATGCTGCCAAAGTAGGCACGTGAACCTCTTTGCTTTGATTTATATTATTAGTATTTATTTTTTCTATAAAGCATTAGAACAGGATTGTGTTTTCTAAAGCACCTAAGTTGCTTAGGAGCACAAATGCACCTGAGTTTGTACTTTGAACTCATTTCTGTGTTTGAAAAGCTGAGTCAATGGACCTCATGCTCCTAAGTCACTTAAGAGGTCTGGAAGTCTCACTAAATCCTTTCCTGAACTCAGAATGGAAAACAAATGGATAACCAGCCCCAAGCCCAGGTTACCTCGCAGCTCAGTCCCAATTTTCCTCCAAGTGCCCTCCTTCTCGCTGTGCATTATGAAATAATTTTCCTTTTTTCATGAAAATCTCTTCTGTAAAAGCTTCTTATCATACATTTTACAACCACTATGCATACCACAGCCCCAAAGGCCAGAAGCTGCCTGGTGCCTTCGCTGAGTTGCACGGCACATGTGAATTCAGTCCCAACACAGAGGAAGGTCTTGAAATTATTTATCTTCTACTGTGATTTGCAAATTATAGATGGGAAAGTGAAATCCAACTCACAGACAGAGGCGAGGAGCGAGTAAAATCCCACAGAAGCTGCAAAAGAGTAGATGGACAAGTCAAATACGGCATTCTCCCCTTAGAAATTGTAAAGGTGGCTGCAAGATTTACTTAAAATTTGGTTTTATTGCCAGCAAATGACACCGGGTGTGAAAAGGAACCCTATAGGATTTTCTGTTGTCTTATTTAGACCTTGTTTTTTGTTTGGGAAAGTCCTTGAAATAGACATAAGATGACTTCAGGAATTCTCTGTGAATATCAGCCATTCATTTCCTCAGTCCTCCTCACCTGGTTTGTCGGAGTCGGACGGGACCCAGGGCACACGGCACAGCTAGTGAAACACCCTACCCATGGCCTTTTCCCCCAAAAAAAAAAAAAAAAAAAAAAGGGTAAAATATGATGGTACAAAACCCCTCGGCATACTTTTTTCAATTTCAAGCCACGGACCAGGCTAGGCTAGTTCCTTTCAAGGAATTAATAGATAATAATAACAATGAGATGCCTGCTTCTTACGAGGAAAAGTGACCTATTTTCCAGGTAAGGAAATACTCATCCCAATGACGCACGGGATAGATACTGGCACGAAAGGCTCTGCTAATAGCTACGGTTGTATTATTTTTCATTTAGGTGCCCAAAGGATCTTCCTTTCCTATTCATGCCCAGTGCAGGGCCACCCTTTGTTACAACATTAAAATCTACTTAATATTTTTTATCATTTCACATCACAGCCACAGTAATTGCACCCTCAGGAGCAAGCCTTCTTCCTGCGTATGCTTTTCAATATTATTGGCATCATCCTCATTTGGGGACCTGAAATGATCTTTTTTGCATTTTCCCCGTGAAATGACAAACACGGCTGGTTGTGGCTCAAGCACTATTTGGAGCATGACCCCCTCAGCTCCTGGTGTTATCCAAATTAGATTTTGATCTTTGTCAATTAGGCTTTGCCACTGTGGACCCGCTGTGCCATTATCAGGAGAATCACTGTCAGGGTTGGTAAGTCAGTGAACTTTGGAAGCCTTTCTCCACCTTCCAGGGATGCAGCTTTTACAATTAGCACTATTTAAAAAAATAATAATAAAATAAAAATTTCTGTCCACAACCTTATTTCTGGCAATTGTTGCACTGTCTGTCCTTAAACCAAGAATTACTTGCAGCATGGAGAGCTCTGCTTTCCCATGGCAAAAAAACAAGCAATCTTCATTTCTGCAAGCAATTTGGCTTTCCTTTTGCTCCTTTTAATGTTCCTGGCTTTGTAATGTACCCTGCGACGAATTTGTCTGGGGGCCAGTTTTGCTTCTGGGGGAAAAAAAGTGGCCAACTGAACAAAAAAGATGAACGCCAGGAAATCTTCTCGGGTTGTCACACGGCAGGGCTGTGACGCTGCTCCAGCCCAAGTGTTTTGTCAGCTGGTTGGTCTGGAGCATTTAAACTGGGCAACTAATGGGCGAATGTTGGTCCTGGCGTGCTTACTGGCCTTGCACCTAGTCACCTCCCACTATACCATGTGCCTCAAGCGCCATCCCAAGTCATTCGATATGAGCAGGCTGCCTGCCAAAAAACTTCATTTTCATTCTCACATTTAAATTCTGGCTCAGCATTTCAGCAAGGTGCACTTGCACGGTTTCGTACCAAGCTGCATTGCTTGGGACATGGGATCTGCTGCATGGTCCGAGGGGAAGGGGGAACCTTCCTTGCATGAAGAAAGAGTGTCGCATACTTCCCAAACGGGGATGTTCCAGCCCAAGATGCCATTTCATAGGTTTTAAGGCCAGAAAGAGCCACAACGACCATCAGGTCTGACCCTGTGAGCACCAAAGGTTTTGCTGAATCACTGCCTGTCTGAATTACAGCATCTCTCAAAAAACTAGTTAGGATCAAAACCTTCCCAGGATGAAAAGTCCCGTATCGACCCGCTCATGGCTCGCGGTGCTAAAGACTGCAGCACATTTAAAGGCTGCTCCCGTTGCCTTGCGGGCAGCAATTCCCCCTCCCGCATCCCGGTCTCCAGTGCAGACCCCGAGTTTCTTTTGCCTTGAAGGTTTCCAGCATTCGGAGGTGCATCAAAAGCCCTTGGACTCCCAGGCTTGGCAGCTGCTTTTCCATATATTGCCTCTGGAGAAACTGCTCTCCTGCGTGCAACTGGAAGTTGATAGGTGGCCTGTCCGGTTCCTACAACAGCAGCAGCAAGGGTATAAAAATTACAGATAGAAATAACATGCAAAAGGACAAGAAGAAGCTATGGGATAAACATGGAATACAGGTAAGATCTAAAGTCTGGTAGTGTAAAGTGCATTAAGGAAAAAAATAAGGGAAAATATATCTAATAGTTTAAAAACAATATCATGGAAAGGAAGGAAAAGGTACCACTAACACAGAAGCTAGGACTGCTACAGCATGCAGAATACAGCTCAAACAAGAGGAAAATCAGTAATTTTCAAACTCCTGAAAGACATATGATTTTCCAAACTTATCAAACTTACTGTGAAACACTGGGAAAAATAGAAAACAGATATAGAAAAGTACATAAAACATTGCAGTATCACAAACACATAAAACAAATAAAAATAAATATGTCATATTACTATATTTACTTCCTTGTCCTTCTTACACTTGCTGGCTGAGTTATAAATTGAATATGGATGAAGGAGAAGGTAACATATCCTCAGATTTCAAACATAAATATGTAGCTGTAAAACAAGAACAACCCACAAGCACATATGCCATCCACCTGTCTTCAAGAAGTGAATATGTCCTAGAAACATACGTAGTTTTAGCACGACACATGAAACATTTGTAGCTTGCGAGGGGAAATGGCCCGAGCCTTCCTTCGGGGGGCTGGGGCTGGTTTTGCAAGGGCAGGACCCACGCACGCTTCCGTGGAAGCAACTGGATTGACCTCTGGACAGAGCTCCTGAGGTCTTTGTTTCTGCCACAGAGGATGTATTTTGGAGACGGAGAAGTCACTCCCCAACCCCATCCCCACGAGCACGGCCATGTCAGGGTGACAACCCTCCAGCGCATCTATCTCCGACATCTGGGTGATGCAGCTTTTGGCAATTTTCCACCTGCAGTAATGATCTGGGGGTTAAATCTAACATCAGCATTTGCTTTCCTTTACCATAACCGGTTACTTTTTCCAAGCCGGATCCAATCTTTCCCCCGTGTTTCGTTACCAGCTGCATGAAGTAAGAGCAAGGCTGCTGGTGCAGAGGACCCACGTGCAGCCCCAGGAGCTCAGCTTCTTCCACAGCAACTTTTTGGGGGATGCTGGTGTAATCTAGCGATAGCAAAATGAGACCATGCAACTTGGTTGGGTTTGGTCCCCTGCTGCCCCGTCAGCAGACAACACCGGGAGACTAAAGGGAGGAGGTCGGGCTCTCGTATCACAGCTCCTCTGACCGGCATACATAAAATTTGTGAAAGCGGTGAGGACGGCAGAGTTTCTGATACCTGTCAGCAGGGAATTAAATGTGGGAAGAGCCCCAGAGGCTGACCTTCCAGAGAGTGCTTACGTACGGGGAGGCTCTGGATAAACAAGCGGATGAAAAGGCTGCTTGGGAAAATGGTTTCCACAAGATGCCTTGGATGGAAAGAATTGATTTTAGCAAGACTATTTATAGGGGAGGTTGCAGGAGCGATGGTTCGGGGTATTATCACCTCCTTGTCAGTCACTTAATTTTTTCAACCGAGCCAATTTAGCTTAAATTTTTCCGTATTTTGCCTTCAGTATTAATCAAAACAAAACCTGTTAAACTTTCTGCGGGCACAGAGTGCAAGAAAACTTTTTTTTTCAATTTATTTTTTGATAATAAAGACAACTTACCAGGTCTGAAAAACCTGTGCTCTGGATGGTAAAAATTTGGCATTACAGCAAACTCCATGCAAAGAGTAAAGCAAGGCTAGATTTTGAAGAAACCTGGTTTCTAATTGATCAGCTTATTAAGGTTTGATCCAATGTACTTTGACATTGAAAGGTTTTGGTCCAAGCCCTTAAAATACACACTGCTGATAGTTTTCTATTTCTCAGCTTATTCAGTGTGTTTAAGAACATGTACTAAGCTGGCTTAGCTGCATATTAGCTCAATGATAGAGATTTTTAGGATATTTTATTGTATAGCCTGTGTAAGAAGTGAAGCACAGATTATGAAGTTCATATATCATTTTGCAGGATTTATTTATTCTTTCTTGCCAGCACAGCTCCAAAGCCCAGAGGTCAAATCCTACAGATCTTGAAGTCCATAGTTTTGCCACTGACTTCACTGATGGCATAATTTCAGGCATGAAGACTAAGTTCTTGCTTGAGGTTTATTTTTGTGTTTTAGCTGTGCTTTTAAAACCCTTCCAGAAAATCTCTATAAAAAACTATAATGAGTATTCACATAAGTGGCATTCCCAACTCAAAAATCAACCAACTATCCAAAATATGTATCAAAGAAAATGAATGGAAACATATATCCAGCCCTGACTTTGTCATCTTGTGCTCAAACTTTATAGCATGGGTTTTCATATCACCCAGTGAACTACTGCAGTACACTGCTGCACTTTGCATTCTTCAGTGGTTTTAGCTGCTATTGACAATGTGTGATATTAATAATCAAGCTGTAAGATTATACTACTGCAAATTGAAGTATGTCTTGCCTTCCTAGCTAGCTCCAGCCAACACAAGCAATTGGACGGGATGCCAACATAAGCCTTTCGTCCTGCTTAAATCCTACTTATGCCCCACATTATGCTCCGAAGTGGCCAGTGGACCTTTTGCCGGCCCCGTGCAAAGGACCACTGTCACCTGGTGTAACTCCCACTCAACATCCCAGCCACAATAGCATTTTATGGCTTGAATGTCTTTCCAGATATGGACATGGACAGATGAGAATAATAAATGTAGGGTACGACTCATTAAATGTAAAACTTATTTTCTCACACACCTGCAAATACTTGCTTGGATAAGTTCTGGAGAACAAAGCCAAGTTAAAGGCAACTTCCAAATATCCAAGTGGAACTCATTAATGTGGAGGCCAAGACTTTGCCAATGGTATGTAAATTGAAAGGAAAGCACCTCATTTAATGGACATAATATTTTATTTTCATTTCACATGTGTTTAAGACATGTAGAGCTAAAAAGAAATCGCACATTGCATAACAGAAGCTATATTAACTAATGTTACGAAATTAAGCTTGGAGGTCATTGGCTACCGTGGTCTGCCCTGAACCTCCTTCTGACTTGCTTTGATAAATGATGTAGGAAGTTCTTTTAATGAGGTTCGATCTTAAATATTGAAATACACACCATTTTAATCTCCATAGCATTCTGCATGCATATCCATACCCTCCTGTAACAGAGAGTAGGTGATGGCAATTTCCAAGGATAAACAGGCCTGTCCACATACACGTATCTGTAACTTTAGGGCAGGAGGCAAATGCTGTTATTATTTAAGTCTACCATAACTTCTATGCAATTTCACACTTGCTACAACAACTGAAGTTTTACAGCTGAATTCTACAAGAACAGCAATTTCTGACTGAATATAAAACACAGCCAGTTGCAGCAGAGTACTTTGAAACACCAGCACTGAGTAGCGATTGGGGAGCGCAGAAGCATTCAAACTCCCCATTTCACCACTGCCGGTTCCACAGGCCATTTCTAGTGTCTAAAGCTGGCAACGACCCACTGTCATCAGCCTCTTTTGTCGATTTGCCTCAGTTTTCCCATCTGTAAAATGGAGACTTTAAGACTTACCTTTCTGAACAGGTATTCAGAGAATGCTTTGGATGCTGACTTATTAATGAGTATAAAATGATCGCTTTAGAAGAGGTAAGGTATTATACGTTTACTTAAATCCCTGGTATTATTAATAAAATTCTTCATTACAAGGTGCTTATGCACACACATACACACAAATACACATTTATGTGTGTTTATACACATTACATATATGTGTGTGTGCACCTATAAAAGCAGACTCAGACCTCTGTTAATCGAGGACCACGCTAAAACATAGGGTCGAGCTCTAGTTCTAATTCTTTTTCTGCATTTTGCTGATAAACAGGGCTGGATCCACTTGTATCTGCTTAAACTCCATGGCAGGTCAGCAGCAAAACCAATTGTAGAACTACAACATCACAGGCTACAACAAATATAAAATGACCTAATCCTGTTCCCACTACCTTCAAAAGTCTGGATATTTATGGCAACATCCTGACCCATGCTGGGTCAATACAGATTTTGCCACTGACCTCCAATGAAACCAAGATTTTGGAATAAGGACCTGATCCTGCAATTGATTTGTGTGATCTACAGGAACAAATACTGCCTGGGAAGATAATGAAAGTTAGTGGACCTGGCTACAAGTCAAATTCTGCCTAGGCTGATCTGACAGCATAATCAAAGCTATGTTAGAAAGCATGTAATATTATACAAATATATATATATTTTCTCAAATGATTCTATAAACCCACAGGAAATTTTTTTTACTTAAGTAGGAAGGAGAAAATCTATATCTTGGAGAGTGAAAAACAAATTAAAGGTTCTTGAAGGGTGTTTCTTAACATTTACCAGTGTTTTTCCCCATGGAAAAGATGAAAAATTAGCTTGAACCATAGAGCTTTTGGTCTTTTGCAATCCTTTCCTTTTTTTTCCCCCCACAATGAATATAGATTTTTTTTAATCCTATATAGAGAGATTTCACATATTTAAATTTGAAAGCTTTCTTACCATTACATGAGATTGCTTTAAATTAAAAATGCATACGGGACTTACCTATGCAACCAAAATGGACTAGCATACAGGCCTAAGCAAACACCATATGAATCTGAGTAATTTTTGGAGCGTGTTTTTAGAGTCTATAACAAAATAATCCTGGCATCAAGAGAAATACCGTGCTGTCAGGCTTCCCGTGGTAAGATAAGAATCTTTGCTGTCTGCTTCTATTAGGCTACGTGCAGGAAAACATCAGCAGTCATTAAGGAGAGCTTTGCCATCTCCCATCTGGGTCTCATCACTGCCTCACGCATCGCACAGGACCCTGGAAAGTGCAAGAGGGAAAAATGCTCCATGCCTCCATGCAGCAGCATTGCTCCGGGCGGGGGGAGAGACATATTCTTATTTTACTGCTCTGTGCTCCTCTTCTGAGCTTGAGTTTGCTCAGCTCGGACTCCTCCACTCCCTGTCTCTTTTATGATTTTTCAGGCATTTTGGGTTCCCTTTGCGTCGCCAGTTTATGGGAGTTGGTCACTGTGCTCACCACGAATAAACTCCTTCCTGCGCTTACACGAGGGCTACGACATGCAGAAAACTGATGTTACTGCTGTACAACATGGGGATCAGGTGCTACTTTTCATGGAACAAAATAGCAAATTCTAGAGAAAATATTATACTTCTTCGTAACCTATTTTAAGGATGCTATCAGCCAAATCACTTCTGAAGCGTAACCTTAAGGTTAAAAAAATGAACAGGGATTCAAAAATCTCGTTTAAATTTTTTTGGCATAAATTACTTAATCTTTAAAACATTCAATTCTCTGCCATTAAAATGGGGACGGTGCTATTTCCTCCCTCTCCCACCCTTTCCCTACACTGCCTGTTCAAATGTAAAAATCTGGAGGAAGAATATTCTCCGTCTCTATGTTTGGGAGACCTCGCATGTGGCCAAATACTCATTTGAAGCCTAGAAATACAAGGCAAATCATATCAGCAAGATAGATTTATGATGCACCTGATTAAAAATAAAAGCATTGACGGGTTAAAACAATTCAAATTATCAAACTGTAATAGTCAAATCAGCTAAAAATAACAAAATTCTTACTTAGATAGTCGCTATTTACTTTTTCACACATTCTTGAACACCCATTTCAAATCCCTATGTTGACGAGAATTCCTCTTAGAGGTTGGCTTGCAGGGATATTTGTGGAAAATGAAGACCAAAAAGGTTAAAAATTAATTCATTTTGAAAGACCTATGAACAGTTGTGAAAAATGCTTTAATTACCATATTTCAGCTACAGGTCAATAACTGAAAACCAAATATTCTATTAATAGTTAATGAAAGGATTGTTTGCTTAGGAAAAAAACGTGAATTGCGTTTGCAATCCTAACTCACCTAATTCACTTAAATGTGTGCATGGCTTCCGTGGTTTTGATATTTTTGTAATTTTGCTTTTGAGGACTTCCCATTGACATTAAATGACTGGGGTTTTTTTGAGTTTTGCCCAACAGTTCAAATATTTGAAGAGCATTATACCATATTCTTCTACGAACCCTCAGAAACAACCTCCTAGCCAGACCCACGTCACACAAACGCACGCGCTTGCAGCCATCTCGATGCTGCCGTAAACCACAGCAAGGACCGACCCGTCGGTGCCAGGATTTGGCACTGCTCACCTTGGTCACCGGGAGCGTGTCGCCACGCTTGGAATGATGTAGGGGACAGAAAGTTCTTTGGGGACCACTTGGCAATGCTGACAGGGACGTAAGATGAGACCTGGATGAAAATAAAGCAGAATTTTTCCATTTTTTCATGCATTATTAAAATTGAGATTTTAAAAATTAAAACTTTATTTTTCCTTTAAAAAATGCAACAGATGTGTGCGAAGACAAAGCCGGTGCCTGCAATACCTCGTGGAAGCCGTTTTATAGTTATGTTAAGCAGTTACCGGAGGAGAGCACAGTGGAATGACTGCATGTATCTGTCATATGTTAATTAGGGGAATCTGTATAGAGCCAAGTTTTATAACCTTGTTCAATTTTAAGAGGTTTTTACAGTTACTGAATGCATTAAAAACCAGAAAATGTTATGGGGATTGTCCATTGAATTCTACACACTGGAAAGCTCACTTGTTGGGCCTACGGGGAGAGCTGATTTAGTTTTGCTATATAGCCATATGAGTACAACAAGCAAAACAACGGTATAAAACTGTGCAAATCAGAGTCGGCGTAAACCACAAGGCACTCGGCAATAAAACTTAATTTGACTGCAAAAAGCAATTTATAAAAGAGGGCTCTTGAACATATCTGGTTCCTCTAATCATATCTAATTATGGATAGATATGTTCTGTATGTAGAGCATCAGGAAAGACGTTGCATGTTCTCGAGCTGCAGCGGTGAATGCTGGAGCCCTCACTCGGGCAACATTCCCCCTTAAAGCCAGTCTGCATTTTGCCTCGGGACTGCAGATCAGACCCCAAGAAAAAGAGATTTGGGTGAAATGTCTTAGATAAGCGGAGGGATTGCGCCGCGAGTGACAGCAGCAGAGAATAAAACATGGCACTTTTCACGTGGCAGTTTGGTGGCTGCAGCAGAAATGACCCCGTCCACTTTGTTTTCGTCATAGGAGCCATCCAATTAACTTCAATGGGGCCACCACCCCTGCATGCCTGCAGGGAGGATAGATACCCTCTCCCTTCTGCCCGAGCCCCTTCCCACTCAGGTTGGCCCTGCCAAGGGCAGAGAGGACCCCACCACCATCACCATCGCACAGGGCAGTAGGTCCCCCCAGAAAACCCCTGGGTACCTCCCCAAATCACAGCCAAGGTGCCTGGCAGTGGCTGGAGTGGTGTCTGCTCTGGTTTTTCACTGTCAGGCATCCAAAACAATTATTTAGTTCCCAGCTGGAATTGGGATTTTGCAAGGAAGCTGGAGATCAGGGCAGAGGCAGGACCTTCTCCCAGGATGGACTGCAGGATGCTCCGACGAGCTGCTGTGGGACAGCAGAGGGGACCCTCCTGGGTCTCCATGGCCAACGAGGCTGGAGGAGGCAAGAAAGGAGAAGGTCAAAATTTGGGATTCACCACCCACCCCCGAGGGGCACCCAGAAGCATGGGGTCAGTGGCAGCATGCACCATCAGCAAGGAAGGAAGCGGCCACGGTGTGAATTATCACTGCGTAATTCCCAGACAAATTGAGTTAATAAAGCTGTGGCCTAATTAAACCCCATCCTTTGCTCCCTCCCTTCTTCTCAAGGCAGTGCAAATCCATGCAGTGTTTTCACTTCTGGGCAGGGAATCCTGGAGCCTTTTCCCAGAAAAAAAAAATATTTCCATTAAAGTGCTTCTGCATTTCTGTAAGCTGGGCCCTGCAAGACCTTCAGGTGAAATGGTCTGAATAAGCAGAGAAGATAACAGCAAACAAATTCAACACATGATCAAAAATTTTTTGTCATGCAGTTACTTAGTAATTATGTCAGAAATGGGCCAGGTTGTCCAATTAACTCCACCAAAACTGTTTAGACCGGAGCGACAAACAAGATTTGAATGAGCATAAATTTTAAAATGAGCAGGGTTGAATACACAAATGAGGATAGTGATATGCTATGGAAATTTCATATGTCTGAAATATACTCACACAACAAATACAATTAAGATTTGGCACACCACCCTTATTTCAGGAGATTTAAAATGTAACAGCGACAAATAACATGTTTTCCACAAGAAAAATGTGAAGCAGCAGCTTGATCTGTTCTCAGTTTTCACAAGCAAAGTCCCGTCTATTATAATCTTGTTTTTCTCAGCCATAAACACAGTGTGAAAAAAAAAAAAAGAGAAATTTATCTTGAATATGGTTATAGTTATTATTTACCTTCTGGGGATTTATTAAGCATGTGTTAGGAGTTTAGGTATAAAATGAAATTGTTTTTTCGCTACATGGATGTCTTCTGTGACTATCTGTAAAATTTCATTAAGGTGTTAGACTTGATATTGCAGATCAAAGTAATCCCAAGAGATTAAGGAGACCCTGCTAATTGACTAAGGTCATGTACTGCACTTCCCACTGGCACTTTGGCCTACATTGACAACAGAGGAGCAGTCCCATCTCAAAGGACCATTCTATAAAAATACCATTTTCTTTATCTGTAGTCCAGTTTTCACACCGCTGTGATAACAAGGGATTTCATAAATCCAGGTGGACTGATTAGAGTTTTGAGTATGTAACTTTCTGAGTAAAAAATATACATGATACTTTTGAACAATTTTGACATTTTATCTTACCCTTTAAAACTCACGGGAACATATTGCACGTTAGGTGTTTAAGAATAAAAAGTGTCAGCATATATAGCAAGTTCCATCATTCAAACTTGGCACTAAAGAGGATATTGAAAGCGTTGCTGCAGACCATTAAAACCAGCTAATTTACAACCAAAGACATTGTTGCATGAAGTGCCAACTTGGTCAATAATTAGGGCTTGGAATATATATCCAGCTTTGACAAGAGAAAGTTCCTGAAAACCTTTCCCTGTTGATCAAAACATACACTATATTACTCTCAACTGGATAGTCACTGTTAGCTCCATATTGTGATATTATTGAAAATTATGGACTATCGAGGGGGCGTGGTGAGGAATTATTACTGCTGTCAGCAAGATTTGTGAACCCATTGCTGAGATATGTGCTCCCTCTCGGATCCTATGCTTTGAAATGTGAATGTTGGAAAAGTTGGAGGGAATTCAGAAAAGAACTACAGAAATGAAGCACGATTTGGAAAATATGGCTCTTTTCTGTCTTCATCATGGGAGAAGTAAGGAACTCATAGCCAATTGACCAGAAGTTTAAGGGTAAGATTTACAGTTGCATGGAAATAATCGGGGGAGCTCAGATCATACAGCTCATTAATTTAGCAGACTACGAATAAGGATGACTGACAACAGCAAACCGAGTGAGAAAGGTGCAAATTAGAGATTAGCTGCCATTTTTTAACTCAGTAAGTTATACACCAAGTGATTTTGCCAGTCTTCTTCACTGAACGTCTTAAAACCAAACTTTTTTTTTTTCCCCCTAAAAAGTGTGCTGGTTCAAAAAGGGGTTTTTAGGTCTGATTCACTGGTTGTTTTTCCTCAAGTTTGTCCAAGTTCTTCTTGAAGGGAAGATTCAAATTTGAGGCAATGTCACAAGCGATGGGTACACTGCTTATGTACTGGGTACATTTTAATGACATTAAGGGATGTAACAACCACCCTTCCATTCACCGGATGAAATCCCCCTCTAAGCAGAAGGATAGTAGAAGTCTTATGACATACATAAAATGTGTGTCGTTTGCATGGAGATGAATTTCAGACTTTAGAAGCCAACAGAATCACATTTTCCATTATGTTCACCCAGCAGAACGGATTTCATTAATCAGCCTATCATCAAGAGCTCAGTCCTACCACATTACTCACACTAAGTAATACCTAAGATGCAAATAGGTCCACTAAAGCAAAGGACGCATCTGGAGAAGTTGTGTCGTTCTATAAGTAAAGGTGCTTTAATGGACTTTGAGAAATCCCTAGTTTCACAAATGAAATTCTCATACCCTTTCAGCTCTTCAGAAAGGTCTTGAATAAATAAGTGATTCAACAGAAGTATTTAATCGCCTATAGCACTGGAGAACTATGAAAAAAGTTAAACTGTTGAATGATGTACCTGATGAAAACAGGTAAAATTTACCATATACTACTTCTTTAGCTCAAATAGACAGTTCGAAATTCCTTTTCATTCAGCAATTGACGTTGAACTCTTTAAGCCACCATCTTGAGTAAGGTACAGGAGGCCTTAAATCCTAGTAATATGGAGAGGCTTGGTGTAGATGAGGCTTTTTTACTCTTGATCCATTGGAATTCAACATGCTGCCAGTATTTTTATGTTCCATATGCCCATTTAACGATCCTATTGCTTGGGAAGGCTAGGTTTATCTATTATAAGTAATAACTGTCTTTATACTGAATAAAATGTTTGTTTCCTATCTTGCTATAATTTTCCTGAAGTTGGCTGGATGCTATATTTTTCTTGCTTTATATCCTAAACAGTACTATAAAGTTTGAATGATCGAACTGACTAAACAAAGCATGACAAATCCCAACTTTTATAGTTGCATCACATTGCCCTTTGGTAAATTCTTTGAAGTTTTTTGACCTTCTTTTTCTCCAAATGTAAATGAAAAGTAAAAAAAAATTATTCTTCCCACTAAATTGAGTATTTGTGTATTATTCCTTGCAAAATGCCTAATAGATGTTAGGTGATTTTTGTACCTTTTCACATAGCTAGTTTGTTAGTTGTTTCATATTGCCATCAGTGGTATGTGAATCATTTGAAAGACTCTTTGGGATAAAATGTGGAAAAAGAATGGTATATTTGTTAATTGTTGTTTCCGTTCTTGCTATGATCTTTGGCAACACCTGCTGGTGGTAGTATGCAGTGCTGTAGCCACTCTACATATATGCCTTCAACATATAGACCTTCAACTGGCCGCACAATCGCTATCCAACCGCAAAGAGCACAGACTCAGTCAGTGGACTTGAAAATATCAGGCCAAGTTCATGAAAGCATTTGCATAGGCTTTACAGGCTCAAACACTCTTTCATATTAAAATGTGCCTGATTTTGTTTATCAATGCATCCGCTGTGATTTGTAAAAGTTGCAATTTTACGGTAACTTAAACCAAAGAGAATTTTGTACACAACACCTTCAGCACACTTTCTAGTAACAAGGTGTTTTGAGCAGCAAGATAAATAACGTTTAGGCATCTAATAAAAACTGTCTGGGTTTTTTTTTGGTCTCAAATCCTCTTTTTTACATAGTACAGCAGCAAAGCCTTGTATTGTAGGTGAAAGTCTGTAAATCTGCAGTAACTGAAAAATAACAGAAGGCGCAGCAGCATTCTTTATGTTAGTCTATATTGATCGGCTCTAATGAGCACCAGTGGAGCTGTAGCTAATGGTGGTATGTCTGGTGTTAAGGGCAAATGTGGGAGAAGATTATCAACCCAAGGGGTTTAACAGTTGCTGGACTGCCCTCAGCCCTCAGGGCAATGATGCACTTGAGAGGTCACTGTATCAAATGAGGGAAAAGATTCAGCTTGTGCTGCTGGAAGAAATGCAGCAGGAGCTGTATTTTAGCCGAGACTACAGGCATCAACAAAACAGTTACTCTGCCGTTCGTTTCTTCCCCTCTCCTTTCCCCCGACCACCATCTACCTAGTGTTGCATTTCTAATTAAGAATCATAACATCAGGGATCTGGTAAGGGATAGCACAGAGCTGCTCCAAATTAGTCAGGCTTGAATATGCGCACGGACAAAGTAGGCACCTTGGCACAATCAGTGCAAGGGACTCACGCGAACGCCGAGGAGAATGACAAGTTACGGGGCAGAATGCTTTTACACCTGATGCCTGTTTATTACCTGGGGGTGTCACGCTGCCATTTGATGTGAATTTGCTTGATATTTCATTCACTGTGTTGCTTGCCACCCCCTTCCGAGATCTGAGAGGGGCGAGATGAGTGACCACCAGAGCAGGGAAGGCCACTGGGCTTCCAGGGAAAGTTAACTGGCAGATACGAGAGAATGCTTGCAGTAAAATGTTAGTGCAGAAAGGAAGCTACAGGTATTCAAAAAGATAAAAATGAACTGAGAAATGCCTTGAGGTGTATGGCATGTTGCACTTTCTATGCTTTAATAGCATAATGGAATAATTTTAACCATGTGAGGCTCCAAAACACACCAAGAATGTCTATTAAGAACCAAGCAGTGAGATTTCAAATATTTATCACAATAAATACTAAAATATATACCTATAAAAAAAGAAACAGAGTATTTTACTTAATGTTGTAAATAAGCAAATTAAATATTACCTTAGCTCCATTATGCCATGGTACCCTGTGGTTATGGCAAATTATTTATTAGGTCTTTAAAAATTCTAAGACATGGATTCCTCTTGTTCCTTAGAGACCGATGATGGGTCAGATTATTAAAAACTTCACAGTTCTAATTTTTTTGCAGTGTTAATATGCAATAAGGCTGACTCTAGCATTCTTTGTTCCAGTCAGGGATGTTCCAACCAGAGTTTTGCCTGAACAAGAATGAAGCAAGTCAGGATTTGGTCAAAGACGAAGAATATTTCCTACCACTGTCAGCAAAAAATAAGGCTTTAGACTGTTATCGGGATGTTGACATGAAAATACCTGAAATAAGTGGAGCAGGCACTAAAGCTGGCATGCACACTCACTGGGAGCAATGAGGCTGGAGACGATAAGAAACATTTTCTGCAAAGAAGCAGGAGCTGACACATCCGACGCTCGCTGCCTGATGGGCTCCAGCTTAGGGGTTTTATGTCTGCCGGCTCCCACCACTGTCCATTAGACAGGCGCCCGCACCAGGGATGCTGCAGCCACAAGTGACACTAATGTGCTCAACTATTGACACTGGGGAACCCACAGAAAAATGTGTTCATACCTGTGGTTGCATGCACGGTTAAAAAGAGAACCAGTCTGGCAAAACAGAATGAGGGAGCTTGCATCCCCGGTGCTTCATCTGTCCCTATCCGCATGCCCTGTTAATGCTGAAATTTCCAAGAATCCTAGCAAAAAAAATACCCGCGTTATTTTTAAAGTACATCCTGAGAGTATTTATGCATTTCCTGCTGTAGTTTGAATTCATACTTGGTTTAGGCAACACCATGCTGTTCCTTTACAATAGGAACCTATGAGCAGATTATGTGGCAAATTCATGACATTTATTTTCTACAGACTTGACATCATAAGCAGCTTTCTAATTCATAGAGTTACTGAGATTTCTTCCCATCGGAAATGCTCGGTTGCTATGAGCGGTGCAAGGCGAGCAGAAGATGGCCACATCTGCTGAGCCTGCAGAAGTGTTACTGTCATACTGACTTACTGACAAGACCAAGGCTGGGTTTAGAAGCTTCAGAGGAAAAACAAGATTCCCAGCTCAAGATGAAGCAAAGAGCTAGATAGCATGTTTCAAGTGAGTGCTCATCCTCTTCAAATGTTTTTTAGGTCAAGATATTTGTTTAAGTACGTGGTTTTCTCCTGCTCATATTTCAGTCTTAAGAGCCCGGTTACCCGTGTAGAATTGGATACCCACACACACAAAGGACTGGTGAAGTTTGAGAGGTGGGACCTTGTTTTTATTCACGGACTTTTCAAATACTCTAAATCGCTTCCACACTCTTTGTTATTGAATTTTAGGTTTGGACATATTTCATCTTAAGAAGGTCATAGGCAAGCTTTCAGAGGCCTTCATTCTTCTCATGACAGAAGTCACAATTTCTGTCTATATAGTAGCAAACTCCATAGTACAGAAGGACCAGTTTCAAATTATATTTAGAAAAAAAGATCACTATGCACCTAAGTGAAACATTTTGGCAAAACGTTTCTCTGAAAGGTTAATGTGGCTAATAGAACAAGAACAGTTCTGTAATCACTTTTTTTCTTAAGGAGACTTTACAGTTTTGTAATGCATTATTTAATTTATTTCATACCTTTTGTTCAACATGCTGTACCTTTGGACAGATAAATGTCTGGGATTTGAAATCAGCTTTTATTGGTTTAGCTGAACCGGCAAGTAAAGTCCAGGTAAGAAACAAGTGTTGTTGAATCATTTGATATTTCTCTTTCCACAGCTGTATCTCTTTGGTTTGAGGTAAGTACCGTGTGTGCATTAGAGAGTTCATCAAAGCCTGCAGAAGAACGAAGTGGAAATGCGCATCGCAACACTGGCAGGACAATGGCTCTATACTGGGCTTACTTGGGACCCTGCTATATTTACCCATACCATGGATGCTAACTCCAAAATCTAATTAGTCAAAAATGCCCCTTCCAAAGCAAATAGAAAAATGTAAACGAGCACAAACTTTAATGTTACCAAAAAGCTAAAACAAATAACTCGGTGATCATAATGACATTTAGACAGCAGTTTTAGAAGTGATTGGTTTACTCGGATCTTTTGCTGTGACAGGTGTATAAGCATACGATCTGGCTCTGCAATGTCTGCAACACAACTCCCTTGGAGTTTAATGATGTGGGACTCCAGCTAAGGGACCTATCTTTTTCTTTTTTTTTTAATAGTTGGTATTGACTAGTCATTTTGAAATGTTTGCTTTGAAAAGGACATGCTATTTATTTTTTCTTTCCATTTAAATATCAAAAATAAAAGATCTTGCTTTAGCTCAAAACTAATCCATACAATGAATAACTACTCGGTGGCATAACAAGTTTCCTCGCTCAAGTGAAGAAATATTTTCAGCTCTGGAGATTAAGCAGCCACAAAATCTACCTCTTCACCCAACAGTCTCAAAAAATCTTACCCAGTCATTATAATCTAGTCAGTAAATAAAATTTTGCTGGTATTTTTTTTTTCCACATACATTTCAACCACTTAAATGAAATACAACTATTTCAGGGGTTTATAGGAAATGCACAATATTTTCTTTGCACTGGAGGTTCTCACTTTACAGTATCCTAGCCTTCACCCTTTAAACACCACTAAATCCCATAAGTGATCCCAAGATGATGCTGTTTAGCACGGTACTATTATTTTCAATGAAGCAGCAAGTACTGCTGCACGAGCACTTGAAAATGCATGAGCCTTGCCAGGTTGTGAGAGGAACCCAAAACTTGAACCTTGTACATTGCAGAGACAAAAAAAGAGGAAAAAAAACCTCCAAAACCAAAAATCGTGCTAATTTAAAGCCACTTTAGAAATTAGCCTGTATTATCATAAGGCCTGTTCCATATCTACAAATCACATGGAAATCCCCTCTTAAGGAAGCATCCCCTTTCCTACTTATTTACTGACCTCCTTTTGGATAGCATTGGCTCTGCTCTCTGCATCCTAACATCTTCCTAACACCTCCTGGGGAATCCAGCCACATGGATCCTCCCGTACACTTCCCTTACGGAAATAACATCCATAATCCACGTCAGCCATGGTGGGGTGAGAAAGTTTCCTCATCCTAACTGTCCTGCTTGGAGCATCTTGCTGATGATTTAAAATAGGCAAAGTGCCAATTAAACCATTCAAACTCAAGCCAGCACAACTGGCCATAGCTTCTCAGCAAAGCGGTTCTGCCATTTACTGCAAGAGGAGCTTGGCTGAACTTTCAGCACATTTCCCCTACCACAAGGTTACCTGTGAGATCTTTGGGTGATGGAAAGCTTTGAACCTTAAAAAATTCTCACAGGTCATTTGAAGAATATATAATAACAACGTTCTTCACTTGCTATTAGAGTGAGACAGCCAAAAAATGCCCAATTGCCTCAGTGAAACATGACCCAACCAACACTTCCCACTCCCTGGCTTCCTGGGGTTTATAGGACACTCTCCTCACTCTTTTTAATTCTGTGCATCTTCCCGTCTCTGCAGTTAAAGCCCGACTCAACACAGAAAAGGAATCTTCATACTGTGGTATTTCCTAAGTACCCAAATATTATACTTATAGGAATTCAGCAAGGTCTCTCCTGGCTGAGTTCTCCTCCCTGGCTGATGGTTTCAGGCTGGGTCTGCAGTGGGTTTCAACCAGTGCAGCTTTGCTGACTTTAACAGAGCTCCACTAAATTACTTGAGACAAATCTTAGGCTTCTTATTTAAACAAAGCTCCTAAATTGCTTGAGGACAATATAATCACACAGTAGAAAAGATGCGTTTGCCTAACTAGTCATTAACTTTCTTAAAGGTCAAAATATTAAATGTCATCTCAGCTCTGAGACTTCCAGGACTTGAGCCTTCAATGGACTGCATTATGTGACCAGACTTTTTGGTCAGAGGATGAGACACTCCTGTTTTCGGGAACTGTTTCCATTTTGACTTCTCATAGCCAAAAGGACAAGATTTAGTGTATCTATTAAAGCTCACTGTGAGGAACTCTGTTAAGAGATCTGTTAAATGAAATTACTACCACTAGCTCCCTCCACTAGTTTTGACCAAGAGCTTTCTGTCTTCAAGATTTATTCCTAAATTTTTCCTTCTAAACTGTTCCTTCTTTTTTTTTTTTGGTGGACCATCTCTACAGTGCTTTTATCTTTGTCCACATCAACTCCATTTCTACCTTTGTTCTCTGTCATCATCTGCTCAGTGAATAGCCCTCCCGTGACAATTTACCTGCATTTCTTGCAGGTTTCTTAACATCCAGGCTCCATACTTAAGCCCACTGCCACTTGGTTTGGTCACTGGGTTACAGAGTTCACTCATCCCTTAATTTATCTTTGTTTTCTTATTCCAGAGAAAGAGTACATTAAAAAAGGTTTCTTTCCAAAAATAATCTCACAACGTTCAAGCATGGGCTTGGTGCCATCCCAGAATACATACCTGGTTCCCCAACACAGAAATGCTGCTATGCCTAAAATCGAAGAGTGATGGTTTCATAGTTAAAGAATTATCAACAGCAGTGTCACTAATAGTGCCTTGACACAGAAAATAGCAAAACCTAATTCAATACGGCGAAAACTTTGTTGACTGAGAAACAAAGAAATACATCATTTCATTACCTCATCATGTAAAATCATTAGCAGTAAAATGACAGCAAGGAGAGAAAAATCAAGTGCTGAATCATGAAAAGAGTCAGCAGATCAAGGTCTTTCTTCTAAAAAATCTTTAGCAGGGAAAAGAAGAAACGGTGGATATTATTTCCAATTATTTCTCAAATTGGAACAGAGAAAGGAAAATAAAAAAATACACACACACACACACAAAAAAAATCCCTGACTTGGTGCTACTGGAGTTTGTAGCTGGAAGGAAAGTCCTTGCTTATATTGAAGTAAAGTTCTGAAAATAAGCAAAGAACAGATTTATTGATTTTTGGTGAAGTCTGGGTGTAAAAAAGAGAAAGAATAAAGAAGTGCTCTTTGCCCGCTATGTCCAAATGACATCCCCAGTGGCCTTCTTAATGGTGGGGGAGGGGAGGGGGCAGGTGCCTACCCCGGCACATGGACACAACTGCCCTTAGGCTAGGGCTAATGGTATTGGCTGAGCCTGCTGTAAGCCTCTCTTTTCTAATAGCCAACTTTCTCTGTGCGAGAAGACAGACAGATATTGATTGGTCCAAATGCCCTTGAGTTGACAACATCTGAAATGAAAATCCACAAGGCTAGCACAAACTTTCTGCAAGTTCAATTTCTGGAATCTGATTATGAGGCTGGACTGTGAAACCGTTCAGACATGTAAAAGGTCTCCTTTTGTCGCTGCCTTTATACGTGTAATTATCGGGAGGTAAGCGACTTCGTCAGATTTGCTAGACAAATGGCAATTTTAAGAGGCAATTTAAGGGTAATAGCGTTTTGATTAAAGGAACAAAGCAAGCCGTCTCCATTGAGAAGTTTAACGACAAAGGATCTAATTCGCAAAGACGCAGGTCCCATTTCCTAGCTCTAAGCAATAATTAGGCACAAATAAATAAAATATGCATTCTCTTTTCATCTGCTGCTACAAGGGGTGCTTTCAAAAGTTACTGAACGGTGTTAGAGAAAGCTACACAATTTAAAGAGTTCACCTTTCAAGGAACTCACTTCATCCATGCAAAGTCTAAGGTTCAAACTAACGTTGGCTACCAGAAAGTCTGGTTTTGTTTTCTAATGACTTTGTTTTCCAGAATTAAAATATTGAAGTTACACTTTGCAAATGTTAAGGATGGGGAATGGAGAAAGCCGGAGGAGTTTATTCATACCTTATTAAGCATTCTTTTTTTATTCTACAAATTCCTCCTAAATCAATACATTGACTACTGTATAAACCTTAAATAAAGCATTATTAAAGTGGAAGCAGTGTTCCTGTCTTAGCAGGTTATTTAGAAGCATAAAAGATACACTCTTAAGAATCAGTCTCATGCCAGGTAAAGTACAGCTGGAATACACATTAAATTTATTCAGTCATTGATTTGTAATGTTGATCCTCCATGGCTTCATGTTTCTTTTCTCATTAATCTTAGTTAACCCTCTCAAAACAATGCCAACATTGTCGTTTGATGTATTGAAGATCCAACATGCAGAGGATGCTGCTTTCTAGACTGTGATTCCTGTCATCAGCAGGGCTAAAGTCACAGAACCAGAGAATCTTGTTCGCGTGGTTTTGTGTTAAAAATGAAAAAAAAGTTTTCTCTCAGAGGGAGAAACAAGCAAAAAAAGAAGGTGCTGTCCCAAGACAGGGTACCTGAATGATTTGGCTGCATAGTATTAATAGATCTGCTGGAGGTCTCCTATGGGGCAAGGAGCAAACTGCTGTGGTGCTTCCAGTAATAAAGAATCAGCTCGAGAAGAAAGTCACTACAGAGGAAGGCAGAAAACTCCAAAGAACTATCCTAACCTAGAAATTAAGATCTCTGCCTATAAAGTGCCATTAACTATTTTAATTTTAGATTCATCTTTTTAAAGTATTTCCTCCTTCTACCTGCTGCTCCTTCCTATCCACCTGATATCGGTGCTTTTGCAGAGAAACTAGCTGAAGAGGAGGAGAAGTCATTTTCAGAGGAACCAACGGCAAATACGCCCAAATGTGCAGACACTGGGAAGCCTCGGGCACTTAGCACCCTCAGGAGGTGGCACTCATCGTTAAACCCCTGTCCTTCCCCGTGCTGAAGGGATTGGGCTTAACCCATCGTTCCTGGGGACTTCACCTTGGGCATGCAGAAACCGAACCGCGGCGATTACTAGCCACTTCTGAAAATCTTGCTTGATCTCTTCTGGGCAAGCGTGGGTACAATATATTCGTCATCATATGTCATGACACATGTGACAAATATCAGCTGTTTAGACTAAACAGCCTACTTCCATCTCATCTCTGGCTGCAAAACCGTAACTAGGTTCATAGTCCTTCCTGAGGATGCAAGTGCTTTTGTTATAGATCAACAATATGGGCTTTGATTTTAGCATCCAGCTTTCTTTAAAATCCATCTGTCCTTTAATTATCATGTCCAAACTTCCCCATCTGACTTTTTAACGAGCTTTGAATCCCAACAATATACTATCTATATAGGACAAAAAAGAAAAAAAAAAAAAAATCCCAAGCTTCCATTGTCCCTGTAATTATTTACAGAATGTAGGAGATCAAGACACAGATGAAGAATGGATATCCCCTTTCATATCCATAGAACTTACATTCAGCATCAAGGGGAAAAGTTTTAGCTGAAGATAGACTATGAAGTAAACATTAGCAGCAAATGTGAGTCTTGTTTTCAGTAAATCCATCCCTTGAAACTGTTTCTTCCTTCAGTACCAAATAGTCTTTCTAATCTTTTGTCTTTTCAAATAGCTGTGATAATATTAAAACCATGCTTCACAGCAAACAGTATTTCTGGGATTTTCCTAAGAGATGTGGCTTTGGATAAGAAAGTGCAATTGAGTTAAAGCAGTAGGAGAGCCCGGAGTCAGTGGGTTTTGTTGTGATCAGTTGACCACTTCCCAGTAGGCATCTCTGCAGTCGCTGAGAATTACTAAACACCATTTCAAGGAATATAGGTAATTCAGTCAACCAAAAAACCAAACAAAATAACCCCAGCATAAAATACATTTTAAAAAACCCTACTGGCATGTGAAAAGCAGAAATCTGTCGAGCGTGCTTTGAATCATTCCTGGTGTACTTAGCTAAGTAAAAATCAGACGGACAAAATTTCGTAGTGTGCACATGGATTAGAAAACAGATATTTCTGTAACCACTGAGATATTTTTGAGACAGAGAAATGACGAAGCTGGCTTTCTTTTCCCAATACTTAGAACATGTCACACCTTTCATGCAAGTATGTCACAACAGTTTAGAGAGTAAATAAGAATACACTATTTGATATGACAATTCAGAGAAGATATTACAACTGAAGAACTTCCTTGCTGTCAGATAAAAGCGTGTCAGATTTGCCCTGCGCCGAGCATGGCTCTCTGTGGCCTGGCCGTGATTTTTGCTGGAGTGCCTAAAAAACCCAGCTTGTAATCCCTGCCATATTTTCTCATAGCTTTTCACGGTGAATTGAAGCTGGCTGATAACAGCCACGATGAACAGCTGAGGAGCGTTCAGGTACAGCTCACGCAATTCTCAGGCTGTTGTCTTTTCACTTAGAGTTCCTGATCTATCATCAAAAACATTCTGTAAAAAATTCTCAGCAGGACTTTCACAGCCACTATTAACAAGTAAATACATGTATGTACGTCCATACAGATGTCACACACTTTTCTAAAATACCAGCGCATGCAAAATTGAATGAACAAGATCTGTTCGTATTTTATCATTATTGCACTTCTAAGACAATACTCTCCTACCTCTATAAAGAATGATAGGACAGGCAGGCTGGAGTAGCTGCAGGGGATCCTAAGCCTGTTGACTGCCAAAGCTGCTTACTACTTAACAACTGATCAACTGGCCCCCAAGGCAACAGCTTAACAAGCCCCAGTAGAAGTGGACTCAAGATTTCTTCCTCAGCAAAGAAAATGAAACCATTTAGCAGGTATGACCAATATCTAGAAAGCAAGGGTAGCAGCACCAACAACACTTCAGCTCCCCAGCTCTTTAGAAATAGCGAGGTATTTTTAGTCTGATGTCCTGAAGTCGAGCACAGCTTGGCTAATATGGCAATAAGAGAGGGGAAGGTGGTCCGGGGCCGCTTTGCAGAGACAGAGCTTGCCTTGCTGTGCCTTGCACACTTTCTGCCTCCAACCCCACCAGCGAGAAGGGATGCTCGTGGGTGCTCCGGGGCAATCCTCTGTCATACGTGTGTGTGTGAGAGAGGGAGAGAAAGAGAGAGCTTCAGTACCGAAATGCAGCAATTCCTCTGGGGTGAGATGTGGCAGCTGTTTACCAGCACAAAGCAATTCTGTACAGCAGTTTTGGAGAGGAAATGAAGAATACTGTACTCGGCTGAAACTACAGGGGGGATTTTAGGAAGGCAGAATTTAATTACCCACCTGGAATTTGGCCAGGACACCAGGGCTCACACCTCTGCTCTTGTGAAAAGTGCCAAGGGGTCTTTAGGAGTAACAAACGGTCAAGATTTGGGGTTAGCGTTTCACCTGAACAACAACGCCTTCAATAACATTTCGCTCCTTAACAGCATGCTAAGAAAACTTTATTGAAAAGTCCTTGGATTTGCAGTGGAGTTACCATGAAGAACAGCTTTTCTTATGAAGTTTCTCTTTATCTCAGGACGATCTAGAAAAAGCCACCTTGTAACACGTCTTCAGGTCCACTGCAGGAAATTAAAGGAATATTTGCCATTTTCAGGCAGGGTAGACCATAGAGACTGCCACCTAATATATCCAGGTTAGCTGAATCAGCTCCATAGCCTAACACGATCCCTAAAGCATCCATACTCTAGTTCTTCCATCCCTCGAGTTAGCAATGTTCTTCTTAGGAGTTGTTTGGGAGTTTTTTAGCAATTTTTCAAAAGGAAGCTTGAACCTAGAGGGAGGGTTGACGTTTTTCAATTTGTTTCTATGACTTGCTTTTTTATAGTTTTAATCCTGCAGCCATCAGGAGAGGTGTGAAGAAAACCTGCAAGGGCAAACCTTATTTGAAAATTGGAATGACCTGTTGACAACTCACCTTCCTGCACACAGATTTATTAGCATATGTTACTTGGTGTGTTTAGTGGGGCGTGTTACTTGCATGACTGGGCGAGAGTTCTCCACTTCAAATTTGTCCTCTGTTTTCACTTCTGCCTTTTCTTCCTTAGCCATATTCTCCAAATTAAACATGCAGCTTTTTTAATGTCGTTTGATCCATGTCTCTAACTCTTCATTTCTAGATCATTATTCACCTTCTCCCTTTATGAATATGCTAAAGAACTTGACAATAATGAGGCTGCAGATCGCTGAAACTACCCTGTTTAATGTTAACTGGTGTCACACCATTTCTTTGTATTTTCTACTCATAATAGACTTTTTCTGCTTAGATTGGAACAAGAACTGTGTTCTGCTCCGTGCCTCTGCATTGCCCTCTGTAGAAGGGCTCATAAACATTTTTGTAATGACCAGATTACTACTATTAATGGACAAGGTATCAATTCTGCAAGCCTATTAAGTGTCCAGACGCTTGCCATTTGCAAAAGCTTCTTGGAAAAAGTGAGAGTTCAAAAACCCTGGCTACTCTAAAATGTTTGTGACAACTTTTGGGAAGGTCAGAGTCCTCAAGAAGAGGAAACTGTATAAGCTGGAAGTCCTAAGTTTTTGGAAGAGCTGTGCCAGACCTCCAGAGACAGCTTTTGGGTCTACCAGCAAGCTCCAGCTTTTCTCAGGTATGCTCAAGCATTGTAATCAAGTTTGCAAACGCTAATCTCTCATACATTACAGCACTCTCGATCTGTAGAGAGAAGCAAGGATGGTCTTTAGGACCCAAGTCAGTGGGGTCCAATAAGTAGAAGTAGAAATCGAACATCAGAGCGAGAAACTAGTATAATGTCATACCCAGTATCGCATTCAACACATGAGAAAATGGATGACATGTCACACATGCCATGATCTCAGTGAAATAACCTAAGTACAAAAGAACGGAACAAAACAGTGTAGATCCACTCAACAAAAATATAAATAAAAACTTTACCTCGAAATTCTAGGCATGACTGCTCTTGCAATGCTGCAACAGTATGTGAAATGTGAGCTCCATGTCTGCCAGCACCAAGAGGATTTCAATATCACAAGTCCTAATGATTTCTATTGCCTCATTGTAGCATCCTCTGAAAGAAAACACAGGACTGGATCAATGTAGTCATTGACTGACTCAGTGTATGGATAACTGATGCACATTAATACAGTCTACATTCAGCTGGAGTGGTCCTCAGAATTACAACTAAAGTTACAAAAATGCAATCTTCACTTGAACCTGAGCAATAGCTGAATTGACTTTTCCAGCTCTGTTTTCAAGTAGACGCTGCTAGCTCCATTGCAAGGCAGTCTTGCAAGCCCCCAAGCACCCTCTCCGTAAAAAGCGGAGTACTGTTAGGTGAATTAACCCTCAGACACAACCCATCATAGCATACATCTGCAGCATTTAAAAGTACTTTGCACTTCTAAAGCATCTCTGTAGAGTATACTGATCTATAGGTGCTTTATATATACTCTTAAAAACCTCACAGGAGATGGTGAGAGATAAGAATCAATATTCTCATTTTATAGATCAGCAACCAGATTAAACAACATACCAAAGGCTACACAAATTTTTGTACCACACGTTCATAAACTGGAATCCTATTCCGTTGCTGGGATGCATATAGGATTTTCTCCTAAACTATAAAACTCATCTTTCCCTCAGTCACAATGAACTTGCCTGTAGCGTATAACAATTCTGCAACTTTACGGCTTCCTTTGTTTCATCTGTTTGTTTTACTGACCCAGTATCACCTCTGTAACACGGAAACCCAGACAAACCATCGAGTCCTGCTTTCTGCCATAGCAGAGCAAGGGGATTAGAGAATAACTGTTCAGCCTGTAAAACTAAATTGCATATACTGTACACACCATACCCCATTTTATGTGCCGCAGAAGAGATCTTGTCAGTGCAGCTGAGGTCTGAACTGGGTCCTAGGTGTTACACTGTTTATTTCAACAGAAAAGTGACCAGAAGGAGGAAATCCCTATGACCAATAAAATTAACACCGTAGTTCACTAGTACCCAGAGGCCAATGGCAAGCCATAGGTTTCAGAAGTTTGGGGGGATGACTACCTAGCAACCAATAATTCATCCAGCCAAGATAACTATTCAGAGTAAACAAATACAGACCCCCAAATATAAGTTTTAAAAGAAATGAAGCCCTACATACCTTCTTTCCAAGTTTTCATCTTAAACTTTGATTAGTCCATTTTTTGCAGTTTGGTCCATTTTTTTTCACAGAAAACCAAGCAAAAGCTCATTCTGTGCCAAGGGACTATTTTGAAAGAGGAATGAGAGGAAATTTACAGACCGGGTTTAAAGTTTCAAGATCCAGAATTTCAGAAGGCAGGATTACAAATTGTGCTTCAGTGTGATTAAGTTGCATTTTTGGGTGTTAGTTTGATACATTTCAAGAGGAAAACTTCCTGTCTAATGAATTGAGAGAGTAAATTAGCAGGGTACTGTAAAACACGATTACCCATACTACAATTACTAAAACAATTACTGTTGTAGAATTTCTTATTTGGTATATACCTTCTATATTGATTGATGATGTCATTTGGAAAATAATTAATAGGTAAATGCCTCAAAATAATGTTAATTTTTGAATATTTGAAAAGTACTTTTAAATACTTCTAAAAAACTTTTTTTTTCTTCTTTTTCTTCATATTCCTTTATGAAAACTGGTAATTCTAATTTTACCATTAGAATACAGATCAATCATAGAGAGTCATTTCTACCACTTTGTTTATTCAGCATGGCCTACTTCTACATTTAAACCAGAGAGACCATTACTTTTCTGATGCCACACAAAGTCTACCAAGTTTAAGCAAGAATATAAGACATCACTGTGATTTCTTAGAAATAAAATTAAAAAAACCCCCAACTTTCCCTGTGTTAACTTATTTAGCATACAGTCATCACAACTCTTTGGGGAATCATGTTTTCATGTAGGCACCACTAGCCAGAGATTTATCAAGTAACAGTATACACACGGTACAAACTTCTGCTCCATTATCCTTTCTAAGGAACGCTGAGAAATAATTAATTATGATCTCAGCTATAAAAGCTTTTGTTTCTTAAAAATATCTTCTCACACTCCTTAATTCTCTACTTCATTTAATTTCAGAAGTTCTCAGTAATGATTTCCCAGTTATTAGCAACTCTCAAATGAGAGAAAGTGCTATCACACATATACAATTGTGGTATCTACAAGGCTAAAATACAGCTAAACCCCAAACATTTAAAATTCAATATCTAATTATTTATAGATATGCTTGCACGTTTGCTTCTATATCTTCCTTCACAATGAAAAAATTCCAAAATACCTGTTGGTAAGTAGCCTAGACAGATGTTAGATATGTTGAAAACTTTTTGAAGATTTTAATTCTAACCACTAAGAAAAAGTTCACCAATATTTTCATGTCTAGGACTACCAAAATTTTTTCTTTTCCAGTGAAAGAACTTTGCTTAACATCATGGGTCAATCAAGTGTTTTAGTCTCAGGAGAAAGTGGAAGAAATCACTTGAAAATGGCTGGAAAAAATCTTAGTTCCAGAAGGAGTTTTGAAAAGGTGGACTCAAGGTCAGTAAAGTGCTAAATGCTGTTCCCGGCTCTTGCCAATCCCTTGGTGATCCAGTTCATACAGCAAGTTGATTAGAACAAGCAGAGCTGACTGCCTTAAAGATGCCTTGTAATTGACCACAGTGCATCTGTTAGACTTGTAAAAATAAGGTATATTTTATGGAAAGCCAAGGCATACTTGTTTACACATCTTGGAAGAGGAAGAACAGATGCTCAGTGACTTAAAAGATACAAATACATACGCCGTGATTTAAGTCATAAAGATGCATAAACACATATTTTTAAAAATGATTCTCAATTTCCCTTAAAGATCTGAAAAGCTGTGCAACTTTTATGTCTAATCAAAGCAGATAGCAGCCTTTATATGATAAAATTATTCTTCAGAACAGAACTTAAACATACAGCAGAAGTATCTCCGAGTTGGGTTAGTCCTGCTTTTTAAGCCTGTATGCATAAAGTGCAATGATCAAATTAATGAATGTCATGGTGTTTTGGAGGTGACTCTTCCATCTAGAGAACAAATACTACTATTGACCTGAATCCCAATAAACTGACATTATCGTGTGACAACCAGTCATTTTTATATTAAGAATAAGCTAGTACATGTAGAATTGATTATAAAAGCTAAATGCTCTTGGGATCCTCTATAATGAAATTAAGCTCAACAAGCTCCCAGGAAAGCTAAACAAACTGTCCAAGCTTGTGAAGCTTTGTTTAGGCTGGGGATACTGAAAAAAAAGGAAGAGAGGATTTTAAGATTTTGAAATAGGTTTTCCAAAAAAGATCATCTCACTTGTTAAAGCACCTGCGGAATTCCTTAGCTAGAAAGAGGCTTATTGTCATCTTTTTTTTTCTTACCAATATAATTATTAATTTGATATATTCAGAGCCAGTTCAGAACATTTTAGACTGCAGTAGTTGACACAGCAATTAGCTGACTGTACGAAGTGTCTGATTTTAACATCAACTTATCTTCTTGTTTAACTTCAAGGGCACTGGGTTTTTTACATCTCTAGATCATAAAAGGTGAAGTCATGTATACAAGACCGTTAGAATAGAGGAGGTGAAATTTTTACACTGTAGTAACATAATGTATAACAACATAATTATATTCAGGGAGAAATCAGTACTTTTTGTTTAGATGCATTCATATGTAAGCTTTCTAGACACAATATATACGTAGCTTTCAACAATAATTTCAGAATTTTTGTCACTAATAATTTCAGAATTTTTGTTCTGTAAAGTTTCAAAATATATTAAGAGAATCAAATATAATAAAATTAAGTTTTTACCAAAATTGCACCTGTACAAAGAAATTCATGGTTTAACCAATTTGAGTCACTGGGATTTACTACACAAAAAATAGGGTGTTCTATCAAAAGAATAAATTAACTTTACTGCATTTTATGACTATAATTTGAATTTAATGGTAATTCAGTAAAAACATTTACCCTACTTTGTAACACAGGTGTCTGACAAAGAACAAAGTCAAAAACCTCTATTTCAAGTCCAAGTTGTTCTGTGATTGACATACTGTAAAAATAATACAACAGAGCTATCACCACATTGGGTGAACAAGCAAAAGAGAACGTGGATTGGAACTCACGCTCATTTTTATAACTTTGTCAGAATTGTATAAAGAACCTTATTTTGACTCAAACAGGAAAGATGATTTGATGCTTTCCCTTTTAGCAGTATTAAAAATCACTTCAACAGGACTGCAAAAGCTTGGGGAATAACTCCGTAACAGTTGTACCTGTGCAAACCTTATCCTTCCATGCTCACCTAGAGCTTCTGTATTTTTACAGATTTTCTATGTAACAAGATTACAAAGGCTATGAAGTCACTGTAAGCTTTTTCAATTTGTATGGATTTCTTCTAAAAATAGCGGTTGAATGCATGAATTACTTGGTGGAATTCCATGACCGCTTATGCAGAAGGCCAGACTGGATGACCATAATACTCCCTGTTGGTCTTAAAATCCATGAGTCAATTAATATATGAATCTGATATAATTTAGAGGCTTGTTTTCATGGATCCACTTGAGATTAAATATAAATGGCTAAGCTTTAATTATTTTAACATCTGATATTTGTCAAGCAAATTACTTCAAAATCAAACCATGACTTTCCATCCTGGTGAAAACATTTAATTACACTAACTACTAGTAAAATTAGTTCAATCTGGTCTCAAATGCTTTTGGTTAGTGTTAAATACTGACATGTCTATTTATCATCCCTCTGGGTTCTAATGCTCAGTAACGTTTCCCAGTTCCATCCAGGAAAATGTTCATGCACTCACCTGCAACAGAAGCAGCTACCTGTGCCTTGTGATCTAGTAAGCATTTCCAAAGAGCTAAAGAGTAATAAATACCATTATTATGAACGCGAAAACCTTTCAGAAGAGCTAAACCCATGGATTTTTGTATAAGCTTAAGAACTTTTTAAAAAAGCCCTCAAAACAATAACTCTAGGTCAATAAAACATTTGTCAGTGACAAGGTACTTGCAAAGCCAGCTATTCTGTTCCAGTAAAAGGCAGCAATGCTTGGGCACACAACCAACTGAAGGTATTCTGATTATTGATAGATCACCTTTCTGCTGAGGACCTGACAATTTTTCGATACCATGATTCGCATGGAGAAGATGGTAGAACTGAGAGAAATATATTTTCATGCACGCTTCGATCTATTTTGCTTGCTGCATCTGCAAATTTCTTCAGTAAAATTCTTTCACGCTGCAAAGATATTTTTGGAAGTGGACTGACAGTGAGCTAGGCCAAGAAACAGAGGAAGTAATTGTCTGCTTAGAAGCAGAGTGTTGTTTAAAAATGAAATGTTTACAAACATCAATGTTAATTTTCACTTATGGTTATTAATATGAGCGTGACCACAATAAGCTGAGGTAGCAATATTGCTTTCATTCCTTCATACTGTACATTTTCTTCATGACAGTAAGAATCGCTCTAGCACTGCAATAGCTGGGAGTAGTAAGGTGAAATACGGCAGAAAAATAAACGTGTTACTGAAGACTGTGACAAAAACTGGATTTGATTTCAACAAGGTCACATCCTTAAAAAATCACACATCCTGAATGCATAACTCATTCTCACACTCTTGAGTTGCACTTACGTGGGAGGGTGGCCTGCTAAAACCTGTTTTAAATGCACAAACTGATAAAAATTAGTGTCCTTGCTTTAACACGAAGAATTCTACAAACCTGCTCAAAGCCGCCCACCACCTGAGTAGCTGACTCAAAGTCTGGGCAAACATTCGTGTGCTGATGAAGAGTCAGCTATAACCCATCCCATGACCTAAGGTGAGCAAGTCACGTTCAGAGATAATTAAACTAATTTGAACCTATGTAGAACTGAACAAAATTAAAAGTGAGCACCTTAATATTGCAGAAAAAAACATATGTTCTGTTTAGCCAAAACCAGCATGAGATAACTTAATTTAGGATTTCACGGATATATTAAAATGTATAAGGGTAGAGCTAAGGCTGCGTATGTAACCTTACCTTGAGAACTTCTCTCTGCGGAGATTTGAGCAGAAGCTGCTCCTAACAGCTTACGTTTCCCTGCGTTGTTTTTTTCCAGGACAATACACACGCACTGGTAGAAAGGTGTAGTCAAATGCAAAATGCACTTCGGGCTGGTAGTTCTGATGTCCTTTAATCTTCCTCTCTTGATTAACAGTAAGGGCTTCCGTGAAGGACAATTGACGTGGTGCAATAGGTCATTTTCCAGTCTCAACCTTGACAGTGTAATCAGATACATGGCATGCTTAATAGAGGTCAGTTAATGCAAAGATTAAAATTAACTGGAAGTCAATAAGGGAATAATAAAGGAAAATGATCACCCTGTTGCTCCTACTTTGTAAGAGTAAACCTTACATTGCAGGCCAGTAGTAAAAAAAAAAAATTTCGTCGCAAGTGATCCAATAGGCCTTCATAAGCCCTCCAGCAAACAATTTAATGATTTCAGGTACCCTTTAAACTAAGTGGCCAATCACTGTTAAATCCTTTGGTATTCATTGTAATAACATTGATCACGATGAACTCTTTTGGTATTAATGTGGATGTAATATATACCTTTTTAATTATAGAACAAGAAAATCCAATTACCCCTTTGCCTCATCAAAGTTCTTTGCTAGCTGCGACTATTTAAACATACATTATGAAACATTCAAACTGAAAGAGATTTTTGTGCAAAGCAAGGGCCAAATCCTGCCGGATGCTGACCACTCTTAACTCGCCGCAATTTCGGGAGAAAGCGAGTGTGCCGAGCACCCCTGAGGAGATGCACGGCGCTTTGCAGGATCAGGCCTTGATAGCACGTGGAAAGGTAGAGGACGCAGTGAGCAGCTTCAGGAAGACCCTGATTAAAAAGGCAGAAAGCATTTGTTTATATAATGGAGTGGAAGCTGTTATGAACAGTTAACACGATCAGTAGTTGGGATGCAATTCACTCTGTAGAAATGGGAAGAAAAAATGACGAGCTGTGCAAACCGATCTGGTTTTATTCCATGTGCCACCGGCTGAACTCTCCACATTTTTTGACCTGGCTCCAGGAAACAAGTTGTATTCCAGCCTAAGTCAACTGGAAGCAGAAGCTCGTGTCCTCTGATGCCTCTAAGCCTACTTTGCAGCCAAGCAGCCCAGCAGATGAGCAGCTCTATCTTGCCGGCCTTTCTTACATGGGTAGAGATCTGCTCCCCGCTCACCACACCATGTGGACGGGGACTATTTACACAAGTTAGACCACCAGGATTTTTCCCTGCATCAATAACCAGAAAGAATTATCTGGACGAAAAAAAAAATATAGCCTTCCCAAGGGATCAAATCCTGCTTTCTTATTCAGTTCCTACTTTGGGAAAACTCTGACAAGCTGAATATAGAGTTCAAAATTTAACTATTGGGAGATAAAAGCAAAAAAAATTAAAGTTCTAGAATTAAGTAGTCCTTTTGGAGCTGATCCTCAGCTGTAAATAAAGCTAGCTTCAGAAATATATAATTACACAGTGTATCAGTCAGGTTCCCATATGCAGTGGGCGTCAACCTTTTTGAAGGATGAGATCAGCCCGTGCCCAATGATTACACTTCATTAGTTAATAAAAAATGGGGGGGGACGGGACAACGACGTGCTCAAATACATTTATTGTTGTCCCTTCCTAGCAACTGGCCAAGCAAACCTCACGTCAGAAATGTAATTTTTTAATATTTTTTTTTTTGGCCACTCTGTCAGTTCAGTCCCATAAAAGCAGCATTTGCCAGAACAGTTCCAGCAGAACTTCATAATCTCACCAAGAACTCAAAATATCGCAGAAACCTGCTCTTGAAGGGAACCTAATAGGTATTTTCTCTTATTCCAGTTGAAAACTACCACAAAACCACACACAAAAGGAAATTTTAATGACACCTCCAGTAGATTAATCTAGGCGTAGCTGTCCCAAATGGCAAGCTATAACAGAGTTAGCAAAGCACACTGCTTGCAGGTAGGTGTACTGTCTGACTAGGGATCAGGGGAGTTATGTACTACTATGATATATAAATATACTTAAACAATACATGCTTTTACAGCAAAATGGCACTGTAATCACGCCAGACTGTAATTTGTAAGATATCACTGAACATTTACGAGATAATTGCCTGATTTCTATAGCTCCATTGCAACTAGAACCTGTTAATCTCGAAAGTAGCATTCAGAAAGAACAATACCAAATTTTCACAATGCTTTAACGTTACATGAGGCAGTATAGGATTAATAAAGATATTTTAAATGTATCAAGTATTGCTCTTCCTTTTAAAATTACGTTACAAAAATCTTTCTTAAACAGTATTTGAATAAAGCCTCATTACTCACAGTCCAAAGAAGTTCATTAGGAGAAGATCACTTTGGAAAGCATTCAACTAACTAGCCTTTCTTCTCAGCAGTGAATTACATTAGCTACTTCCTAGTTATTTAAATCTTGAAATAAAAGATGTAAACGCCACAGTGACATCTTAAGATCATTGGTAAGGCAGGTCTTGCATGCACAAAAATGCCCAGCTGGTCTGGAGATAAAACAGGTTGATAATTAGTTGCAAAATGTAACATTTCATCAGGAATATTTTGAATAATCCAATTTATCTTTGTCAGATATGCGGCACATATTTTTCCTTTGGAGACTCTTTGTTCTTTAACATAATATTATAATTTCAGCCTCCTAATTAAAGCGCCAGTCGGTCGGACCTGCCTTGATGTCACGCCGCGGATCGGAGGCTGACTGCACCGCGCGGAGATAAGGTGCCTGCCCTGAGCCGCACGCCACCACTAACGACCGCGGCGCCCGCTGCCTCCCACCATCCTACCGAGGCTGTTACTGGTTTGATACGGGGGAGATCAAAGCCGGGAGCTCGGAAGGGAGGTGGGCCTGGCTCCGCCGGCCGGTCTGCGGGAGCGGGGCCGGCGTACGGCAGCTGGGACCGCCATCGCCCCGCGCTCTCCACGCCGAGAAGAAGCCGCCCGACGGCGCGGGCTCCCGCCGGCTCGGCTTTCTAATTAACGCATAAAAACGCTCTCTTCCCCCCTCGCTGCTCCAGCCGGCTCCGGTGGCGGAGTAGGGGGAAACCTCGCTTTCTTCCCGTCTTTGCCCCCAAAAGCCGTGGTTGGAGGGGTGAGGAGGGGAAGGCGAAGCCGCGACGGGACGGAGGGTTCGCTGTTTGGCGTCGCTCCTTTCTTCGCGGGGACGGCGATGCTTTTCACCGGAGCGTAGCATCTTCGAAAACGAGCGACCGGCTGGCGGCAAGCCCCACGGCACACGGCCGAAAGGAGGTAAAACCAGGCACCCGGGTACCCGCTACCACTTTTTTCAGGGGTCCTTCTTGCCCTGAGAGGGCTTTCACGTCAGAAACACGCCGGTTTGGGGACCATCCCGGCTCCGCTGCAGTCACAGTTGGACACCCGCTGTCTTTGCGCCGCGCCGAACTTCAGCCCCGACGCAGCTAAGGGTATTTCTTAAGCAAACGCCGCTTTTAAATGTACCCGGCGCAGAGGCCAGGTTTCATTCAGAGGTATCGAAGGCACAAAAAGAGCCACGGAGTCCCGTTGGACAACCCTGCCCAGCGCAGCCTCCTTTCCCAGCCTAGATCCACACGTGCTGCCGCATCGGAGAACAGCTTACGAATACAAGGAAGAGCTTCCAGCCGAATTTTAGCAAAGCTATTTTCTCAGGAGCAATACAATAACCAAATATCTCACCCGGCAGAGGTGAGGCGGAAAGTTTTTCCATTAGCTCTTGTAATATAACAGTCCCGCTCCTCCTCTGCTTTGCGATTCAGGTGCTCATACGCACTTGTGGGCACTAAGTGCCCCTCAGCCAGCGTGCCCGTGTCTTACGCTGTCAAGGGTTGAACAACCATTTGTCATCTGCAAGAACAACAACTCATGCCCACCTTGTGCGCTTTAAAACGTTCACCACGTTGTTGGCTAAAACTTGTGCAATTCATTAAATAAATGCTTCTTCACATGCAATGCTTTGGCTTTTTTAATTTCAGCTGAGCTTTATGGAAAAAAATTAATTTGGGGACCTAGATTAAAGTTTTGTGCTAGTACTTTGCCAAACTATCTTCAATAAGAGATGGAAGTCATGTAGTCTTATCAGCCTGCACCTCTGATATGATAATGATATCTGTACCGCCCAGAAAGTAGGTCACAGTAATTCTTCATAGCAGTTTTTGTAACCTACTCAGGGACTACAAGGCCAGCTATTTTAAAGATAATTCTGAATTTCTTTAATAAGATTTTATTGGATTCAGATAATTGATCCGATTATTGAAACCTGGGGAAAGTGCTATTGACCTGAATATATACATCAGTAATTCTCTTTTTTAAATGAATTTAGGTCATTACAAACTTATTGTCGCTGCTTAGCGTTGGGCAAGGTGCTCACTACAGGCCTGACAAACCGATGCAGACCCCGTCCTTGCGCACTTCCCCACGGTCCTGTCCTATGTCTGCACACCATTCCCAAACTACGTGGGCAGCTCCTTCCCCCCCGCTCACGATGGGTCGCGGGGCTTGAAGCCCGAGTTAAGCACGTTGGGGCTGGTTTCACCTTGACAATGAGAATCATGTATTTTGCTTTCTTTAAATCTTTTTCCTTTTTTTTTCCTCGGTAGGCAGCACCAGCAGATGTCCAAACGTCTGCGGTTGCCTGTCGTCTCGTTACTGGTGCTCCACCTATTTCTGACCATTCAGTGACAGACAACTCCGATTTATTTTTCCACCTTACTCTTTGCTTACTTTCCATGCCATCATCTATAAGACTTTTCTCCATAACCTTTGACATATTTGTTTCCGCAGAACCTAGCACAACCAGCCCTCCCATGCTCCTCTCGGAGCAGGAGAACCACAGCTTGGAAGTCATTTCTAATTCCATCTCCTCGTAGTCCCTCTCGCTCGTTACCTGCCCCGCTGCCCAGTCTACTGCAGTGTGGTGAAGAGGAGACATCAGCTCCAGCACATGGGTCCTTTTGCAGACCCAGTGGACCCCCCGAGAGGTGATGGAGGGCTGTTTCAGAGCTGATGGTCCCCGGCGATCCTTCTTGCCCCAGGTGGGTGGAAGAGCTCGATGCTGTGCGGACTTCCACACGCACACGGATAAAGGCTTTACCTAGGAAGGAAAAAAAAAAAAAAAGACATTTCTCCACTTCTTGCAGTTTATCAAGTCTCAGTTCAGGGCAGCCGGGCTGCTCTGATTGTCTGGGTATGCCCTGCTGGCTGGGCTATTGCTCACCCTATTTCCTTGCTTTAATGCAATGCACTTGATTAGATCTCACACACCAGATACAGCAGTGATGGGCATGATAGAAATACGCAAGGGGACAGAAAGCTGGAACAGCCTCATTCCCACCGGTCATATATAATGTTACTGAAATTATTTGTACAGCCGTGTCGTGGACCTACCTCTATCATCCCGGATCAGTTCCTGATGACTGACCTTCCGCAGAAACCGCGTGTTGCATTCAGGAGCAGTTAGAAAAAAATTCACAATGTTTTTATTTTTTGTTACACTCCTCAGCTGTACAGTTCTCCAAACAAACTTTTCCTTGACCTTAATAACCTCACTTTTAATTTGACTATGCGGAGTATTTTTTCTTTTGACTTGGATTTGGCTTTTTGCAAGGTTTTTTTTCCTTTCTTTTGTACAAACTCCCAGGCCCACTCTTGCTAGTTTAAGCATTTTTTTTTTCCACATAGTTTCTGTCCTGAAGCAAAAGACTTTCTCCAAATACTACAATTCTAGCCTGTTAGCAGCTCCATCTTGGTGGCAGCGTTATCCTTCCTTCTTCAAGCAACCTCTTTGATTTACTTGAAACTCTGAATCAATAGGAAGGCTTTGTATGGGTATGAACACCAAGCTGTAAAGTATGAAGTAATTACCAAGCTCAAAATAAAGGCAACTATCAAGACTTACATTGCAAACCTTTGGATGACATTCTCTAAAGCCTGGTCCTCAATGGTCTCTCAGGCTGGTCAGGAGCTTCTCTCTCAGCTGCGTGCAGTGGTGCTGGTGGAGGAAATCTCTGCACAGGATTCAGGTACCTGAGCAGGAGATGACAAGTCCCATCCATGCCGGAGACCAGATGGTGACCATCAGCTGCTGAGCCAAAGCTTGCAGCCTTGAAAGTCCACCAGACCCTTACTCTAGTCCTTGATAACCAACTTATTTGGCTGTGCTTTTCTGTGATTCTTTTTTTTTTCCCCTTTGTTGCTGGTTTTTATTTCTCTTTGCCTTGTTGTGGAATTACATGCTCTAATTACGTAAATAAACAGCCAGAAACCAAACCAAACCTCTGGGAGTCCTGAGGGGTTTCCCTTCCCTACAGACACGCTGTCCATTTGCAGGTTCCCACTATCTTTGCTTTTCTCCTTTTTTTCCTTCTTATGCTGCCTAGAGGGGAGAATTTGTCACTAAGCGAGAGCAAGTCTCTCAAACTTCTAAGAAAATCATAAACAGGCTGCAGTCCCTTATGAAGGCAAAGAAAACAAATGTGTGAAAGGCAAAATCAACTATCTTTAATTTATTTATCATTGAAAAGCTAATTGCATTCCTCCTTAGAAGCATCAAAAAAGCCTCAAAGTGTTGCAAAAACACACAAGCGTGTAGGCCATCCCCTGGGATTATTCCAGCCGGCTCCTGCTACCCTTGTGTGATGCCAAAGGAGACGGCTCGACCCTACAGGCTTCGTGCCCCCCAAAAATCTGTGGCTGGGGTGCAGCTCCCCATCCTCCTTAGGTTGGGGAGTGGCAGAGGCTGTGTTTCTCATTAAGTTCCCATAAAATATACTTCTTTTTTTTTTTTCTTTTTTTCCCCAAGACACTGTTAGGTTAGATATGAGAAAAGAAAAGTCTTCAACATCGTGAGGAGTTTTGAGTTTTTTTCTAAACCCCCTGAAGAATTAAATTTGCCCTTGGAGGAGTCCTGTAGCATTCAACAGGTGCAGCTCCTGAAAGTACCTAAATAAAAATAGAGTCAATTCCTGCAGCCGTTCCTTAAAAGAAGAACTGAACAGAAATGATAATGTTACCTGGGATTTTTATAAAAAACAAATTTCTATGGTAAGATAAAACCCTCGATTAAATTTTACAGTCTGGTATAAAAAGTGCTGTATAAAGGTTGTTATTTTCTATTAACAATAAGGTTTTTCTTTAAGGCTCTCAGATAGCTCAGCAGGCTTTTTCTCAGACCTGATTTAAGATAGCCGGAGCTGAGACTGAGCCAGCGAGGTGAATTTTCCTGAAAGTGGAGCGAAACATCAGGTCAGAAGAAGAGCATTGACACAGCAAGGACAATAATTTTCCCTTTCCCTATTCCAAGACGCACAGCACACGGACACGCGAAAGCTGGACCTGTCTGTGGCAGCTGCCGAAGGAGAAGCTGCACGCCCCACACCAGAGGTTCCAGATTTCAGCACTGGAGCGACTTGAAAAAATGTAATAAAATACACTTCGTATCTTCTACAAATACTATGAAGATTTTGGGGATTATTTTCCTTGGCAAAGTTTGGTAGTGAAAAAATGTTAAATATATGCTGTACCAAAAAATATCTAATAAAATTAGCACAGAAATCTTATTTTTTCTGTTTTGTCTATATATTATTTTGCCGTAGACTCACAAGAAAGGTACCTATAAATCTCTAAATCTGAAACTTGGGGTTTACTTTCTTTTTGTTGATCCTTTCCAGTGAAATAATTGCAAGTATAGTTAGTTTGTGTATAATCGATATCCTCCTGCCGGTGTTAATGGGATATGTGATAACATAAAGACAGTCCCTCTCCAAAACAAATTACTGACACTTACTATTAATCATTTCTGAAGGTTGTTTTTTTTTTCTCCAAACCAAAAATAAGCAAGGAGTATGTTCTTTGTACGCACAATCATAAAGTGATCATTTGAGAGAGCTATAGATTATCTGTGTATAATACCATCTTTCATCACAGGTTTATGTTGGATGGGCTGCAACATTTTATATAAACTGTAAATGGTATATAACTCAGCTGCATGCTGAGATGTGTTGTTGAGTTTGCAAATTAACAAAGTAAATGTATGAGTAGAGGAAAATGCCCCATTTTTACTAGATAGGAGCCATCATCTTTTCATAGACTGAATAAATATGCCATTTCCAATCTGAACACCACCATTTCAGTAAATTCTCAGAGCACAAATAACAAGATGCCTTTAAAAAAACATCTGTAACATTGGGATGTCTTAGCAGTCCTCTCTTAAAAAAAACTTTTTTTTTTTTTAAAAAAAAAAGTTTCATCTACTTCAATAAAATCCTAGTTTAATTTGTCTATTTAAGAAACAGGAAAACAAATATTATTTATGCCAAATGGAGCCGAGATATACACTGCGATATACACTGACCTTGCCATCCTGAATTAATCGTAAAGCAAAAGTAAGTTAAAGTCAGTGTGAAAAGGGAAAAAGTAAGAAAGAAAACAACACCTAAATTAAAGAACTCTTTCTCTCCAGCAGTTTGGTCAGCAGCTCTGACTGTCATCAGGGGATAAATCAATTTGCAGCAGCTGCGGACAGCTATTTAAGTGTGAGCCCTGAATAGCTTAATTGGGGAAGTGTGTTAAAAGTTGAAGGCGCAGAGTCATGCTAAGTTCAGGGTATACGTGCAGGCACGTGTGCAGGCGTGTGCATGCGTGCACTCGTATGTCGTCCTCCAGAAAGTCTCTTGCCCTGAATTCCTGGAGTCTGCAATCACGATACGCTTGTCTCTGTTCACCAATGAAACTCCCAAATATTGCTATTACCTGATTTGCAGAACATTCTCAAATAAAAGGGAAAAAATGATGATGCAGAGGGTACTGTGGAACTGATTTAGAGGTTAAATTTTAACTTTTAAACAGAGCCGGGCCTGTTTTCTCCTTTGAGGATGGTGGTGCTGGAGACGAGAGGGCTGGTGGTAGAAGGCACGTCCAGCTCTGGCAACGACTTCCAAAAGCCTTGGAAAAGGGTCAAGAGACACCGCAAAGGGACACCACAACCCTGGGAAACACCTTCCTCAGTCCCAGCAGCTAATGGAGAATGAGATTACACATCCCCTAGCTTTACCTCATCTCATGCAAATATTGCTATCCAAATCTCTAATGGCTCATTTTCAAAACACGTGACCCTCCAAACTTCTTGAACTCTTGTGGCAATGAATCCTACATCCCATCTGCAAGACATGTCTCTCGTCATCAGCCTGAGGTGCGGTCCCTGCCACGTCCTTTGGCCGTTCTTGTATTCCTGTATTGGCAAAAAGGGGGGGGAAAGGTATCCTCAATATTTTCCTGAGCACTATTCATTATTTGATACCTCTTTACCATTTTCATTCTTGTTAGCCACAAAATTCATCTTCCAATCTTGACAGGCTCTCGTCATGCACAAATCTAGCCCTCTGTCTAATCATTTCCATCAACCATCTATGAACTTTTTATACTTCAGCTGTACCTTTTTTGAAATGGAAATGAATACAGCGTTCAAGGCAAAGGCACATCACCCCTTTATGTAACAGTATTCAAATATTTCAGTACGATTTTCTCTCTTGTATTTGCATACATCCTACACTGTGGTTTGCTTTTTATCAGTGCTGCTGCACAGGAAAATGGTTTCAATGAAGGGAGCATAACGTGATGCCCACCAGTTAGACCTGGTAGAGAGAAGTCATCTGGTTATCACTGTTGTTGACCTAGGGTGGGTCATCCCTTTTTCTCCATACTGCAGTTTTGCCCCCAAAGATGATAGTGATATGAAGATAAAATCATGTTGGTAAAGTACTCTGGACCCATCTCATACTGCGCACAATAAGATACACTTATCACACATCCTAAGAAGAGTAAGTTACTCTTCGTACCATCAGCACTTACCTTGACGTCCTTGAGGGATTTGACTGGGTAAGGATTGCAAGCAAAGGCTGCGTTATTTCTCGATCCAAGCTCAAGCGACTCCAGCATCCGAATGAACGTGCTGTATTGGGCACTGTGAGAAACCATTTAGTCTGCTCAAAAAATGTTAACTACATAGCATAAACAATACTTACTCTGCTTGTTGGGAGACTATGCTTGCTCTGTCTAAATCCATTTGCTTTCGAATGTTTAATAAAGGGACTTCAAAAGCTGCTTCTTTACTCATGAATGGAAGTGACAAAACGGTATTATTTTTCCAAATATTGGAACCTCAATAATATATCACACTAATCTCCTAGCCACAAAGGTATTTTATAACTAAAGCAGGGTGTATTTTATGGGTCAGATGTTGTTGTCCTACTGTACCACAGCTTGTATCCTCCTGATACGACACATGTTTGTTCTCTACTTAATTTTTAATGTATGAATTTGTTTTTATATTAAAATTCAATAAAATTTTAATTATAAAACATAATATATCACACCGAAGTATATATATCTGCAGAGACGCACATCTGTGGTTTTACAACAGATGCGTGTATCTCTGCAAATATTTAAGATGCAGATTTTACCACTAAAACAAACACATATCCAGCTTGCTTACAGATGAAAATTTCAGGTAGGCCCAGGTTGAACGCACCTAAACGGGTCCCTGATCTCAGTAGAAGCAGAAAGCTGATAACTAGATACCGAATATCACCAGGGACCAGGAGGAAAGGCAGAATTAGAGTCACAAGAAGCCAAAAAAAATGGAGAGCATCTAACATGCTGAACTAGTTTTTCCACAAACGTGTTTTTAAGGATCTGAATACTTTCTAATTTGTTTGAGTGTTGCTCTTTATCTCTAGGAGCATCCTTCATCCTGCCTTTTCTGAACCATAGGTCTACTTAGCATTCACTGGCAAGGGAAGCATTTTTCTGTAGGTATCTCATGTAAAGTATCCACAGCGTATTCTGTGCAAATGGCTCTTTGGCAGGACTCTGAATATGCAGAAATCCTCTATTTCCTTTTGATTTGTAAAGCAGAATTTATTCTGCTGCCACTGACATGAATGGGTGTACGTGTCTGCCACGTCTGCTGTACTTTATATGTTATTTCCTATAAGCATTTCACAGATGCAAGAGTCTAAGATACAATTCAGAAGAAACTTGGGATGAGAGGGAGGGAATGAAAATAATAATGAATGATTGAAATTAAAGGCTGGTTTCAGTGCTTATTTAAAGTAGTCCAAAGTTTTGTGCAATGGTCATGCAGATATAAATCAAAAGTAGCCTCAGTGAGAAAATCAATGTGATGGGAGGAGAAGTGGGCCCTATGGAGAGTAGTAATGCAGAATTTATCAGAACAAAACTATATCAAGATGTTTTTTTCAGCTTAAACACCAGCGTTCCCAGTTTTGCTGGTGCAATTTTGGAGCGGCTCTTCTGGTGTTGATGGAGCGCTCTGGATTTGCACTGACATAAGCAGGTGCTAAATCTGGTTCGTGATATTCAGGGAGACAGCCCTGGGACGTAATGTGAGCCTACACCATCGCACCAGCCTTCGGAGCGGCCGTGACAAGCCCCTCACACCGTCCAAATCACACCTAGGTTTTAGGTCAACAAAAAGCCAGCGTGGATTTGGGGCTTGGCCAGGATGGAGGGGCCACTGGAAGTTCCTTTCTCAGCTCCTTTATCTCTCTTATCTCACAGCAAACTTTCAGTTTCTCATCTTACACTTTCAAATGAGATTGTGGAATAGTTAAATCCTCATCTGAATAATAAATAAAAACAAATCCCCATAAATTATCCAGACGAGCCTACAACAGCACGCTGCAACTTGCTTTGCAGTACCTTGTGCACATACAAATGCTTAAATTGGCATCTTATACTTTGTCGCGCTGAGCATTACCAACATTTTCTTTAAAGACATATAAAATTCAGTTCCTGAAATGAAGCATATTTTCCTATTCATTGCCCACATCATAAGGTTGACCCACATAATTTTAAGCAAGAAGCTGAAATCCTCCAAACTCCACAGCGATTACATGTGATATTGTTTTAACTGTTTGCTGAACTCTTTCTATTATTATTTATCCTTAATTTTGGTGAAATAAAATGCATAAATGACCACGTTTCACCCGGGAGTATGAAATTCTAACAATGAGTTTTTAGCAATAAAACCATTTTTCGGGAGGGATAAGGGAGAAATCTGAGTGTGAGAGCAAGGTCTGCAGGTTGTCTACATGTTTAAAATATTAATCAGTTGGCAACCTTTCTCCTCTGGAAGAAAAAAAAAGAAGAAGAAGAAGAAAAAAAAGACACATTACATAGAGCCAATAACACTCACAACTTGAGAAACCGTAAGATGATCCTTTCCTCAGAAAAATCCATCACCAGTTTAACTCCTAAAACAGAACTAGTTCTCAGGGTTGCTTTTTTTAAACAAATGAAATAGCTGTTCATTTTCTTAAAAGTAAGAAATGGCTGATGCTAATGATTAGTTTCTGTCATAATTGCAGCAAGCTGTCATCAACAAGAAATTGCAGCTAAGACCCTGCGTTGGCAGAACTCTTGGGAAGTACAGCAAGAGTAAAATCTTCCATGTCAAACTTCTGCAGATGGTGCAGATTTATGCTATCTATTAGACTCCAATATAACATGCTGTCTTTCACCTTTTTTTTATTTAAAAAAAAAAAGAAGCTATTATTCATAATCTCCTTGGCATTTACCACTCTGTGATTTGCTTTTTAAAATGATGACTCTAACTGAAGTTTTTAACACCATAAATAAACTAAAACCTTTATGCTTCAAGAATGCCAATGCTGTTTGTGAGGAGCTTTCCCTTTCTTCTTGCCTTTTGCTTCTTGCAGAGAGAGACTAAATGCACCATATTTTTAGACTTTCAAATATGACACACAGATCTATTTTTAAGCATCTATTTTGAGATGCAGAAATAAACTCCTTATTTGTGTGGGTTTTGATTTTTTTTTAATATTATGGGAAAAAAGCCTGATATTATGTTCCCTTCATTCTCAGCACTCCCAGCCAACTTGTTTGCTGTTCATACTGCAGACACTGGGAATTCTGAATGTGCGATGAGAGCACATCAAGCCCAAAGTTCAGTCTCCCTCTGCCTTCATGGACTAGAGATAACAAATTGGGTTTTGGCACAATACTTAGTCCTTTGAGAATCACTGTGCTATAGGTGCCGCTGTTTCGTAAACCATCATTTTTGTACTTCTTTTGCTTATAAGAATGAAAACTGGACCCTCAAAACCTTTTGCAATTCAGTCTAGCAGCCAAGAAAACACAAATATTTCCATAATCCGAGTATGAATTAAAAGTCAAATTACTTTATGGATTTATTTATATTTGTACACAAGGGACTTCATCAAAACAGACCTCAAGAGCTAAAAAGCAATTTTTTTCTTAAGCACAGCTTTTCTCTTTCAGTGTTAGGTTAACAGGTTCAACTTTTTGATATTGTAAAGCCAAAAGGGGAAAAGGAACTTCAGTCTGTGAATTTATGAATTCGCTACTTGTCGTACAAGGCAGCTAAATGCGTGTGAAAGAAGTGTGAACATGTTACAACACGGTTTTAGTGAAAATGCTCTTCTCAGAGTCATCTGGACAAGCGTGTAGGTGAGATTTGCATGTGGCTGTGCCATACGTTCCGGTACAACCCAGTGGCAATGCACCTAAAAGAGCTCGGTGCCAGTGTCACAGGGACTGAGCAGTCCGGATATGTTACCCTTCTCTACGGCATAATGATGATACAACTTAAATCATGGCTTTGTGGTGAATTTCCTTTTTTTTTTTTAATAGCTCGCCTTTCACGTTCAGGGGAATCTAGTCTTTTTATTGTTTAAAATTTGGGTTTCTGAAAAAAAATAGTGACCTTTTGATGCAGTCTACAAAGTACTCCCACTAAACAGGCAATAAGTGAATCTAATAGACACCCCAACCCACGCCAAGTCCCATAAAATCAGGGTGTGAAGCATAAGGGAGAGAGGGATTCATATTAATAATTCATTCCAAGCAACCCCCTGGAGCAGTTTTACTATGATATGCTATGCAGAATGCTTCAACACACTAATTAATATTTTCAAAGTGTTCCACAAGCCCCTTTTAAAAGCACTTTTGCCATTCATTGAGCATTCTGCATTTTATAAGGGAAAGATCAGTTCTGCCCCCCAAACCAACTGATGAACTGCCCTCTTCAACCGAGACTTGTGGAGCAGAGGAAAGCGTCGCAAACACCAACATCCGCACCAAACATTTCAAATGCGCCAGATTAATAGCCTGTGCATTTTTCCTCCTCAAATCCAAAATTAACTGGAATAAATTATGCTCCCTTTGCAATACATGTAACCAAAAACGCAGGTGACCTCAAGAGATATCTTGTAATTGCAGTGAAGAGTCCCTGCCGCATTCCCCTTTCCAGCTAACGCGGAAAGAAAAGCACTGTAAATAACTTGGTATTGATACTGCACTAACTTCTTCTTATGCACATATCTATTGTTTCTTGCAATAAGTTAGAGTATATCTACTACATCTTTACAACACAGCACAATTTCTTACTTCAATTAACAAGAAAATATAGTAAGGTTGTATTCAGTGATGAAAAAAAGTGGAGCTTTATGAGTAATGGACTTAACCCAGTATTTGCACATCAGTAGAAAAATCTATCTGTAGAAATACCTCAACATAGGTCTCTCCATCATATTTCTATTAAATGCACTATAACACTTTAAAAAAAAAAAAAGAGCCAGGGATGACGCATGACCTTCTCATGCTCCAAAATCATAACAAAAGAATTTCTTGAGTAAAAATGAGGCAGAACATACCATGTGAGTGAACTCTGCCCAAATGATTGTTTCCTGGTTTGTACAAATAAGCTCTTGTCTAATTAAGTGCTAAAGAATTCAACGAGCAAATTATTTTTAACCTCTGGCATGCCAGGGAATGTTTTGTAAGGTGGGGGAGGCTTCTAAAAAAATGACCCAGGACTAAGTTTCAGCAAAAATTGACTGGTTTTAGGTGGAAAAGACAGAGAATTAAGCCGCCTATGATACCTAGGAGTGCAGGCCAAATATGCACAAATCTCCCACACCTGCCTAAAATACAGGTCGTCCTTGTCCTTTGAAGATCCAGTTTGTGCAGGCTATCTGCACAGGGCTCACTGTATCTCATTCTGGGGTGATTGTCAGGATTTGACCCTAAAGAGGTGCTGTCAGCCAACCGCTAATACAGACTGCCCGCTAAACCATCTTGACATTTATGAAAAAGCAAAAAAATAAGATCATCCACCATGTAGATGAACCAGCTGCTGCTCAACGGGCTCCGCAGACGTGCAGCAATAAGCAGTGGAGGGACTGTGTTTCTCCACACAAATCTACAGTAGTTCTGCCAATGCAAATATTAATAATCAAGATAATCGTGTTGATTTTGGACACTCCCTTGAGAATGCCCTCTAACCCCAGCCTGGCAATTTTCAAAAGATGTAATCTAGCACAGCTCTAAAACCTCTCTCTCCCCAACCACTCTCCAAAGTGCCCCCATGGGTGCCGGGCAATAGTAAGAACAGGATCCCACAGCCCACGAACACCCAGAAAGCCCCAGAAATAGTCAACGAGAAGCCAAGGGCAGGTAGGAGCTGGGAACCATTGCTCCTGGCTCCTGCCATGCCCCAAACTGCCTTGCTTCCCATCCCTAGCCCGGATCCCCCCACTACCCCAATATTCCCCAATAGACAAGACACCCCAGCAACAGGGGAGGAGGTCTTCTGCCTGCAGAGATCCCAACCCAGTACCAGCCCCTCTCCTAAGGTGCTGGTACCTTTAGGATGTGCATCACACTGGTACTTTTAGGATGTGCATCACACTGGTACTTTTAGGATGTGCATCACACTGGTACCTTTAGGATATGTGTTATGCTGGCACCTGGGAAGCATGCCCGCAAAGGGCTCATTTGGTGTGCAGGGCGTCAGAAATTTGTCCTTTTTGCAACATGTGCCGTGGCTGCCCTTGATTTCGCGATGCGGTGACCCGTTGCTACTTAGTTTTTAATAAGGGTTTGCGCACAGTTTTGCAAGATTAAATCCGACTCCGGCAGAATGGGCTGGCTGATGGGAGGACGGCTGACTCCGGGGCTATGCCGAAGGCCCTTGGAGCTTCATTCCTGGTTCAGCTGCTGCCCTGCCTGGTGATGATACGGCCCTTTTTTTGCATCAGTGAAATGGTGATGTCAAACCCTCTTCCCTTGAAAAACGGGTTGGCATACGCTGCCCTAGTAGGAGCGGTGGCATTAAGCGCTGGTGGTCAAGACCTGATGGAGAAGTTTGAAGCTCTGTATCCAATAGGTAGATGATACCTTCAGGTGAAGAAGGGAACAAAGGAGCAAGGTCTTGTTTTTTTCCCCTGCCAGGAAAACATATCGGGTCAGCGACCTGTACACAAATCCAGGGCAAGCTGCTGCCTGTGCAACCACCATGTACCATGAGGCTGCAGACCCGGAAAATCCTTCCAGACCCCTGACCACAATACCCAAACCCACCTGGCAGGCGGGGAGAAAGGAGCAGAAATTGCTTCCACGGCTGCACTGGTGTGCAGTGATTTGCTGACTTTTCCGACAGGCGCACACATACCTCCCAGCCAGGGCAATACAGCCATCAGAATAACTGCACTGAAAAGGACGGGATCTGCCCCCACCACCCCCCACCTTCTTCCCCTCCCACGCACGCTTTAACATGGAGTAAATTTAGCGCTCCTAGAAGTTGCCAGATTGATAGCAAAGAATTCTTGTTTGTAAAACAAACTTAATAGCTAAAACCGCTCAAGAAAACAGCCCCCACTGCTGACTTTTGTACAGCTTAGGCTGTGCGGAATAAGCTACAAAACAAAAAATATGACCTTTTTCCCCCATAAATGTCCAAACACGAGCTTGCTCTTGGGCTGCAGTGTTTGCGGCCTTCTTGCCACGGAGAAGGGCTTTTTTAACAGGTTTTTTTGGTGCATCCAAACCAGTATTTCCAGCTGCTCTTCACTGCCCTTCAGCCACTCAAGGGACCGAGTGTTCTCCCTTCCCAGAAAAGGGGGAGCGCTGGTCATTGCCGGATCCAGCCCACGGCGGTGGTGGCACTTGGGGTGCAGCCCACAAGGTCACGGCGTGGGGTGGGCTGGGGACAACCTGGGACATGCAGATTTCAAGGGGGACTCCAAGTTGTTGTGTGTTGTGTGTGATCCCCCCCAACTCCTCCTTGGCTTTTGGCAGGGGAAAAAATAGGTTTCACATTAAATGCCGAGAGTTTGATGAAATTGTTTGAAAGCTTAAGAGTGCCATCGTGTGGATAAGGGACTCGGCATCCCCGCTCCGTGGGCCTGGGGTGGGAGTGGGGTCGGGGTTGCCCCCTCAACCCCACTCCCCGGGTGGCCAGACCCCGTGCCGCAATGGAATCCCCGGCCGGGGCCATCGCGCACCATCCCCAAAAAGCCACAGGTGAGTATTCAAAGCCTGTCCGCCCCAACACGAAGATATTGAGCTTGCAAAAAAGACCACTCCTCCGTTTTCTCGGTATTCCTACACAGGGCATCTCGGGGACGGTGGGATTTGGTGGCGGGCAAAAATCTGACCGAGCGCCGAACAACAACAGCCAGAGCACGGGACAAACCTTCCGAAAGGCCCAAGTGATTTGTGAGCACAAATCCCAGCAGCTGCCAAGGCGGCCTGTCAGCCTAGGAAACACAGAAACTGTTCTGAAGCCCCCTCTTCCCCCACCAAACATAGTTATCTTTAATTTCCTAATTTTGGGGTCCCACTGACGCACCCACTCTGCACTTGCAATAGTCTTCACTACTTTTTTTTTTTTTTATCGTTGTTTGTTTTATCATCGTTATTTTTTATTATCATTGCACTTTATTACTGGTTTAACCTTTTCCCTTTTTTGTTTATAAAACACACTTCGTCCTGGCACAAATCACAAGAAACTAAATAAACCGTGTTACAGGGCAGCAAGAAGAAAATAAATGTCTTCATTCTGAAGCCATTTCCTTTGTGCTTTTGGACTCTGGAGCTATTTGTATCTCAGAGTTGCATGTTTTACTTGATTTTAATTGCTAAATTAAAAAAAATAAAAAGATGAACTGGTATTTGTGCCTGTGGTTTAGTAATATGCAAAAGATTATATTTCTAATATTAAAAAATGTGTAAGGTTTTAAATTCCATACATCTTTCAGTAAAAAAATGGAAATAACTGAGATTTCCTAAAGTGGGCTATATTTTCACAGAAAAACAACAAGTAAGGATTTTTTTTCTTCAGATTTGAGTGGTCATGGGCAAGCAAAGAGATTGTCCTTTTTGTTAAAGTAACTGAAGTTAATTAATGAAATACTCTTAACAAGCTATTTAAAGGCATGGGACTGATCCTTCTCTGAACTTGATGGCCTAATTCCTTCTCAGTGCAGTAGGTCTGGGCTAAATATCTGGGATTTCTTTTGTCAGAGAGTTTTTAATCCAAATGCATTGAAGTCAGAGGAATAACTCACATTGCCTTGACAAGGATGGCATCAAGCCCCAGAGAACATCTTTTCCGTACATATCCATTATTAAACAATTCAGGCCCCAAATTTGACCTGCCTGCCTTGAAACCGTTACGCTCCGCTAAAGAGCAGTCTCCGGATCCCAAGTATTTGCTTCTTTTTTAAAGAATTTCTGAATTCAAACACCACGGGGGGGCGGAGGGGGGTGTTAATACTCTCACCAAAAAAACCCAAAGCCTTGCTCAGAAAAAAAAAGCAACATTTTACCCAAAATGCTGGTGGGGGGAGTGTGAAATAGCAGCTCCACGGCTCCCCACCACTCGGCCTCCTTACCAGGGCAGGTTCGGCATGCGGACCTGCGTATTACAATAACATGAAGGAAAACAGAAAGTGAGAGTATCAGGATAGAAAATTGCATCTAATTTGTTTTAAATTCACAGAAGTCTTAATCTTTTGGGACATATTTTTACTTTACATATTTGTTAATGCGAAATGATCTCGTTGCCAAATATGCTTAATATGCAAGTGGAAATGGATTCTGCTTTCGCCTCCTTACTCTTCCTAAACCAAAAATAAATCTGCTTTTGCGTTACACAGATTTCCCTCATACACCCATCCTTTAAAATGCCAGCTGAGAAAGTATAAGCACAAATGTCACCAGGAGGGTGGGATTTTCCTTTGTTGTAAAAAATGTTGTGTCAGAAAATTCCTGCTTTTCTAACCAGATAGTTGTGGATTTGGGAGAAATAGTACAAAGCTTTTAACACAGGGCACTTTTATTTCGAGTGTTAAATCTCAGCAACTGAAAGTGGGTCTTACAAACTTCATTTTAAAAGCAGACTAGACGTGGGCTATTACAGCCCTCAAATTGAATAATTCATATTATTTGTGATCATTTAGGAAAGCTGCTGAATGCGAACGAATAAATATTTTGAAAAGTACTGAAATCTGTCCTTCAACAACCGGGGAAAAGAGACGTGGCAGCAGTGAGGAAGAAAAGCATCTCTGTGTCAAACAAACGCGTTCTGCTGCGTGGCGGCAGGAGTAAAGGACCGGTTTAAAGATCACCCACCCGGCTCTGCCAAATAAAAGTCCAGTAGGAAATCCTCTCCGGACCATCCTAAACGAGTCTCCCCCCGCATCAGGCCTGAATCAAACAGGGAAAAGCCCAAGCAAGGGAAAATGCTTCCCCAGGAAAAGCAGCAACCTGCCCAAAATGTCCCAGTGACCCCCCCAGTAAAGCTTTAGCTGCGCAGACCAGTCCAAAGCACAAAGCTATTTAGGGTCTGGAACAAGCCCTCTCTAATAGGCATTACTTCTATTACTGCCTTTGTCATCAGTCATATGATGGTAATAAAATTTGTAACTGTTTCACTTACACTAGTGCTGCGATTTACCTAGTCTAATAGACAATGCAAATGCTAAAAGGCACATATACATCTTCATTATATAAGCTGGTGCCTGAGTCATTTTCCTCCAGAGACAGTTTTATTCATTTTTATACAATTTGCCTACTGTACAGTGCAGATGGTTTCTATTAAGTAAAATATCTGTTTGCTTCCAAATTTTTAGTTTTCATTATTAAATTACTTTAAAATGATGGTACATTGTATTATCCTCTTTCAGGACTTAATTTAGTTGCAATAGCACAAGTATAAACTCTAAAACCCAGTTTCATCCACTCAGAAAATGGATATTTTGAGCACATGCTGAGAATTCCTTAGGTCTGTTTTATACACGCTGCAGCATTTCCCCGTAAGCCTTAACTATGAGAATTATTTACTAAATATACGACTTAACAAGGGATTTCAACAAAAGCGCTGGACAACAGGACGGGGGGGGGAAGCGGAATTATTTTTGGATTGTGGAAAAACCTCTGCTCATTAGCTGGCGAGCGTGCGGTGCGAGGCAAGGCCACGGCAGAAGCAGGGCTGTGCGGCGCGGCGCGACATCCATAGCTGTGCTGCCATCGGGTGGAAAGCTGGGAAAGCTGCACGCTCCCACCGCGCCGCACAACTGGGGTTGCGAGGACCACCACCCACCGCTGCTGCCGTACCCCTGCGAGCGGGGAGATCTCCTCCTGCAGCAAGAATAGAAATATTCCTCAATTTCCCTATTTGTCCGCCCGACTCTGTCTAACAACACCCTCCGGTCGCGTCTGGCTGTCAGGGCATCCCCGGGATGAGGTCCTGCGCGAGTCTTTGCCCAACCGATGACGATCTCTTGCACCCAGAGCAGACCTCAAAGCACGTGGCAAAGCCGATCACTGGTTTTCTCCCACGTCTCCCGAGCCCCTCTACTCCCCTGTGAACACAAGACCGGGTTCGGGTGCCCGGGCAGCAGCCCGTGGCTTTGCACAGGGTCACCCCACGCATGCAGGTTTACCATGAAAGGTCAGATCCTGCTGGCACATGCATAAAGCAAATCACCCGCTCCTGGTTTGTAATCGTAACTGCTGCCTCGTCTCTAAATTCAGAGATTTGTTGAAGGTGGGGAAGCAGGACATTAGCATGTACAACAAGCGGGGTACCGCTGAAACATAAGATTCCTGTTTTTCCATCTGCCATCTCTCAACATGGTAAAGAAATTCCTCCTACAACATATGAACGGTCTTCTAGTTCACCGTTTTTTAATGGAAAGAAAATAAAAACTCTCAAACTTTGAATTTATCACACAGCATTACATAAAAAGCAACTCTGGGGCATAAATTTACCATATTTCCCTGCTTTGGAAACTCACAGAAGTGGAAAGAGGTGCAGGAACCCAACTGTGGGGTGGGGATGGGGGAGAGCTGTGCCCTGGCCAGGGTCCGCTCCCTTGGCAAATACCCCAGCACCGACTTTGGGGGCAGCCAAAAACCTGTTGGCATGAAAAGCTGGCACAAAGAAATAAATAAAAACAAACTACAGGGCATCTCTTAGCCAGTGTTTGATGCCCAACATGACCTAAAAATGAGCTGAGAAAACTTTCAGGCATACATGGAGCTTTACTAAATGCCAGCAAGGCAAACTGGTAAGGGAGCGAGTGATCCAGTGTCATGATCAGCAATGGCAATAAAAGTGCCCTCCCAGGGACAGGAGGAGAGAAACAAATCCTAAAGAAGTGGCAAGCCCAAGGAAAGCTGATACAGTTCTGGTGGCTCATGCAAACAGTAGCACAACCCCTTTCTGTTCTCTGCCCAACCCAGAACGAAAGCTTGTCGTGTCTGCCAGAACATACAAATCTTCTGGAAGAAGATAAGAGAAAGAAACATACATCTGTAACAAGTCTCCACAACGTCAAGTAAAAATCCATTATCAGTCCAAATAATCTACTGGCAATGGCAACACATACCCATAAATCAGACAAAGCAAAATATTGCTTTCATATCCATTTGAGATGTTCAGGGAAATAAGGATCTCATCTCTTCAGCTGACACAAAAATTATCCATTACATCAGAAAAGGCGGATTTTGAGTGTCAGCAAAAGCAACGAGAACATCTGTTACGTTCAGCTTGTCCACTGCCTTTGTCCTTGAGAGCGGCCGGTGGAGAAAACCTGATGGCAACTAAAGGCAGCTCCTGCTGCAGTCAGAGAGGGTCATACAACAGACATCTCACCAGAAAAGGTCTCCGAACACCCACTCCACATCCCCAAACACCATCCTGAAGGAGATAGCAGCACCCTGACACCAACAGCAGAGCACTGGCTCAAAACCCCAACAGTGACCAGAAATACAATGTGCCACAAAGGAGCAAAACTGGAAATCACAAACACTTCACCTATATCTCCAAACTGGCAGGAAAAATGATTGGTGAAAATGCACAGATGAGGCTGGGAAATGTAGTCGCACACATCCCGAAGAACGGAAAGCAACCACCAACGCAGATCTTGCTAAGGATTGTAATCTTAACTGCTGCTTCATCTCTAAATTTAGAGATTTGCTGAAGGTGGGAAGCAGGACATTAACGTGTACAACAAGCAGGGTACCGCTGAAACATAAGATTCCTGTTTTTCCATCTGCCATCTCTCAACACGGTAAAGAAATTCCTCCTACAACACATGAACGGTCTTCTAGTTCAGTTTTTTAATGGAAAGAAAATAAAAACTCTCAAACTTTGAATTTATCAAAACCATCTTGAACAGTCTTTCAAAGGCCACCCTTTCTGATAGTTGCACCAGCTGCACCTAATCATGCCAAATAATTCATTCGCAGATATCCAGTGAGCTTCAGGAAGTAACTAGAGCGACTGCAGTTCAAATCCATAGGATGATTATACGTGGTTGATAACACAGGGAAATGTGATTTCCAGCTGAAACAATACTGCGAACAAATTGCACGTAACCAATTTAAGTAAAGCCAACATTTTTTCAGAATTAAGTCCCACCATATGATAACCATAGAATAAAATAATTTCCTGGCTCCTAACACGCGACCTCATTCTCCAGCTACACCGGATTTTTGCAAGTACAATACCCGAAATACATAATTGTGAAGTTCCTAGCAGAAGGATGATGTCATGGCTTCAGCCAGTGTTCAGTGTGAACCACGTCACTAAAGAGGAGTGGATTGTGCTGGGTTGATATGCAGTTAGCAAGAAAAAACGATGACCTCAAATTCTGAAGACACCACTCCAAGATTTTCATTTCTGAGCTTTTGCACTCTCAAGATACATCTCTATTAGCAAGTTAATGGACTCCCAGGACAGGACAGAATTGCAATGCTTGTGAAGGTTCCTGGTCCCTAGAGTCAGCAGCAGTTTGAATTTTAAGTTCACCAGGAAGTTTTGAATGTACTGAAAAAAAAGGATGCTGCAGAATAAATGGAATGTACTGAGGTGCCACAGCAAAAGTACTAGAGCAAATTAAGTGTTGAAACAGCACTACAAAGCATAAACAAAACCAAAATCTTAATGTACAGAGCTTTCAGAGAAATATCCAATAATTTCTTAGGGCAAGTGAGAGGGGAAGAAAGCAACATAGTAGTTTTAAAAGGTACACCGATTTTCAGATAACAAGCAAAATTATGATGAACGCAGGAATCAGGACTTATAAGAAAATGCAGAGGGTGGAAGATGGTCATCCACAGGATGTCAGCTCTTCCAGTAGCCCAACACCACCAGAGTCCCTTGGTAAGGAATACCACAGAAACGAGACCCATGAGTACAAACATTGGCAGGCAGTTTATCTAGAAAAGAAGTGTCATGTCTGTTCTGGAATCAACTTACCTCTTGAATATAAGAGTATGGAATAAAACCTGACGGCAAAAGGGAACAATGCTATCAAACCATCCAACCATGGGAAAAGAAGACCACAAACATCCCTGTCATTCTTCTTCCCCACACAACGAGAGGACAGAGTCATTCACAGCAAGCCAAAATTGGGATGGAAACAAGTTCTTACCCTGAGAGTGCAGTGGCCTTCTGAGCAGCTCTGAGTCCAGAAAGACAGAAAGACTGTATCCAATCGAGCTTTAAATGAATCAAAATATGAGCAAAGCAGAAACGCTCTCTCCTGCTCGGTTCAAAGGGCAAAGAACAAAACAAGCGGCTAAGTGTTAGTGATATAAACCACAATCACACCAATAAAACCTCTTACCAACAGAAACACGGTAAACAACGTTGCCTTCGTGGTTGCTGTCATTTCATTTGAGGTGTTTTTAAGGCACAATGATTACTTGTACTTCGATGGAACAAGAAAGAGAAAGAGTGTTGGGATTTAATACTGTTCACTATCGATCACATCAGAGTCCATCTTCTAATGAAACATGAGCACTTGTCCCCAAAAAAATGTTTCGTGGCACAGACTTCCTATGGCGCTATATCGTGATGAAGTTTTGGGGTAATAATGCATAAATCAGAATGTAAATGCAATATTCATGTGGTGGAGGAGAAAAACTGAAGAACAGAGGAAAAAGGAAAACTATTCTGTCTGTGGGAAAAAAAAAGAAAAAGCTTTAAAAAAAATTTTTAGCAGAGTACCCATTTTAAATCATGTAAGTGCAGTGATGTCTTAACAATTAGCACCACCGCAAATGACGAAGTAGTGAATTCATCCCCAGTTCAGAAAGATGCTTAAATCGTAACCTCAGCAGGACCATTCACATACCTTTGGGATCAAGTTCTTGAAGTGAAATTAAGTCTTGATCTTCAAGTATTAGAGTATGAGTCAAGAAACATACTTTTCAGGCTCTACTTCAACATAGGTTTCTTTGGTGTCGTAGGCAAGTCGCTTATGAAGTCTGTGCATCAATTAAAACCATATAAAACAGTGCATCACTTCTGTGTTTGAAGACGAAACCTTAGAAGCGCTGAGATGGTCTCTCAGTAGGCGTTTAAGGCACCTGATATATGGAGATCCAATTTTGGTTGAAACTACAATACAAAAAATAGCTGCTCGTAGACATTCACAGATCACGGTCAGTAGACCATTAGACCAGTCCAGCTATCACATCCAGAAAAGCACATACGCACCTTTGTTCACTGAAGTTAATCCAGATTTATAACTCCTGTAATCAAAACCATGATTTTAGCTTCGGCCAGGTGGCCAGTCCAGCCAATGTATTTTCTGTATCTTGTAGGAGAGTAGTCATTAAACCCGATGATGGACTAACAGTTCCAACACTAAAGAACTTGCCCCATCTGCTGAATATCTCAGGTCCTACTAAAACAAGTGGATCCATCCTGGCTGCAGGCCAGCTGAGAAGTAGAAAGATTTATGAAAACTCTCAAGAAAACGTTTCAAACAGCTGTAATAGAAAGGAAATCCATGCAACATCTGAATCGCAGAATTATTACCCTGCCACTCCATACAGTATTACCAGGGTCCCTCCAGCAACTACCTTATTTAATAGACCATTTAATAGACTATTATGAATCCAGTTGTCTTCATTACAGCAAACAGGCAAATGCACGGATAATGGAGCTATTTTGCGAGTGGAACAACTGCTTGGAACAAAAGGTGAAACAACACACTGATAAACAGAGAAGTCTCGCAACAGGCAGAAGTGAGAAGGCATTATACAGGCTGAAAACCAGAAAATTTCACCTACTAAACAGTTTAACTCTTATGTTATCTTAGCAAGAGAAAATAAATAAATCAATAAATATGAATGGGAGGGGAGAGGCATGTGGTGCTAATTACCTGATATATATCGCATTGTAAAGTGCTTGCACAGATGTTGAACATTTTTTAGGGTGAGTCAGGACACTGACTGTTTCTTCAGGACAGCCCCAACACCTGCAAACAATCAAGATGGAGACAAGGTCCAGCATTTCACATCGCTCTTACAGAACACGGTGATTTAATATTTGTAGGGTCATGATTCAATTCCAAAACAGACCAAGTGTGGATGAGCCACACGGTGTCTGACCCAAGGAGGTACCGAACACATGAAAGAAAACAGAGAAAAGCATGTTCAAGAACATGCAGGAGTGCTCAGCACATTACAGCATCAGTTCCTAAATTAGCCCTACCTGCGACCCTGCTGAAACATCGCTGGCAGTGCTGGATTCAGTGGCTGGAGATTGCCATGAAAACTCGTGAGTGCAGTGCTGAGCCAAAAAGCCTCAATAAGGCAGGCAGCCACGGTAATCTGAAAGCTGTTTTCCATGATGCAAAAACTTCAGGATTAAAAAAGAAAGTGTTTTCAAATACTAAACTTGCAGCACTTTTCACAGTGAGAACTTTAAAGAGTCGCTAGTTGAGAAAATACATACTAAAATACAAATTTACAAAGAAAAACTTCCTCCTTCACAGTTTCCCACACAGCTCATCTTAAATAATGACTTAGCAAACAACCCCAAGTTAGGAGCAGCTGTCCCAGATCCTGAGTTTGAGTGGCAAGACATTCCCTGCCTCCTCCTTGGGATAAGACTGGAAAGTAGATTTCTCTCCTGTTTTGGGGCATTAACACTCTCCTCCGTGACGTCTGCCAAGGTTGCAGAGCAGTGTGGAGGAGTGCCAGGGCTCTTGCAAGAGATCCCAGGAGGAAATATCAAGTATTACTTCTCTTCCCGTTCGCTCCCTTGGCCGGACAGGTCAGAGCTGTGACAGCCGTTCATCGTTGCATTCATGCTGACATGGTTGTGCAGCCCTTCCTCGAAACTCAGATCCCAGGTATCTGCAGTGTTACTTCTTGACATAGCTTTTAACTAATCGTTAACCAAGCAGCACAGTAATTTGCCCTAAATTTTTTCCGTTTTAGTACTTTGTAAAGCAATTTCAATACTACCTTAGTATTTTCTAGGTTTTAATGAAGCAAAATTCAGGGAACTTATAAAACTGACTTGTTCTTACAACAAATAATATAACTTCTTTTTCCAGATCTAAAACATTCACAAGCTTTACGTCTGAACACTCAAGCCTTTCTGAGTCTATGAGTGACTGCTGGGTTTAACTAGGATCTCTCCCTCGGGATTTTACATTGAGGTTCATGATGGGTGCAGACCCATGCCCAGATGTTCCCGGACTGCAGCCAGTGGGGATCCCACACCTGGGCACAAAACAGGCTTTCGTTGTTGTTGTTGGTTTTAGAAATAGCATTTCAAAAGAGTTCCAAACGGTTATGTATTGCTAGAATAAAGTTAGCCACTAATCTTGCTGTTCCACTCTCCGTGGTGTAAATTAAAGCTGCTCTAAGACTGTTTCCTTCAGAAAGACTACTGGTGGTAGTAACAAGCCATTTACAGCCTCGAACCTGAAATAAACAATTTGGACGTTTTGATTCTCCACACACTTCAGCTTGAAAGGAAAGTAAAATAAGCATGTGGACTTGCAGCTCTGCCCATGTGCAAACAATTTTAAAGACAATTAACCTTTCAGTTATAAGACTAAAATACAGCACTATATTAGAGCAATCTCTTGTGCCCGTGCTTAGGACGTACCACAGCCAGTAGCTCTCACTTCTGGAGATGACTTAGAGAAAAAGCAAGACCACTTTTCCAGAGCTCCTGCGGTAGCTTGAAACAAACAGGAATCCACTATTATTCACATTAAATATGCTAATATAATCTGAACAGAAAATTGGATCACTAGGAAAAATACATTCATATATGAAAATTTTACCAGAGCCATCATTAACACAGATCAGGATGTCTAATGTAAAGTGTGTGCTCCAGTGGTCTTAAATACAAGAAAAAGTATGTCTTGGTAAATTAGTTCTCTGGAGGCCAAAGTTGAGAATGGAATAAGAGCATATCTTCATTTTCAGCAAACATCAATTCTTTTTCATGGTAATATCATTAAACAATCGCGTCAGTGCAAAATTTCCCTGGGAGCGTTCCAGGACAAAAGTACTTTTTCCTCCAGGATTTTTATCGTGCCAAGTAATCAATATTTTAGCAATGTTTCACCCATTTAAGTGCGAGCCTTGCTGCAGCAGGAAGATGATAACATATCCACCCGTGGCAGAGTTCAAGGCACTTCCAGGATGGGTTATTGTCACCTGGTAGATCACTGCAATGGGGGCACGGGATTTAGCTTTTGCTTTGTCACCGGGAGTTAGCACAGGGTAGGGTGCCAAAACTGGATATAGAATGCACAGGGATTTGCCTTTAGAGTACAGAAAATTTCAGCTCCATCAGCTTCCCTGGAAGGACTGGGCCTGGTGGTCAGTTCCTGCTGAGGACTGGTGGGTACGGCATGACTACATCCACTGGAAAGATGGGAAACCAGGGCTCAGAGCCAAATGTCACCATCAAACCAGGAAGGTATGTTCCCATCTGGACATTAAATAAGGAAGCAGACCTCTGTTTTGAACAAAAACAACATCCAGATTTTACTGTACCAACCAGATTAATTAAATTTTGCTTTTTCTAATTTTACAGACTATCAAAACAGGCAAAAAATTATCTAAATTACCAACACAAAATTGTAACCTGCTCTAGAGCTGATGACAAAGCCCTATAATTTCCTAGGAAAAACACATCTTTCACCAAAATTGACAAGTCCGCAAGTGCTAAACTTGTACCAGCATTTGTACTGGTGCTGCCTCGTGGAGAGAGAGCAATGAAAGGAGAAAAGATGAGATGAGAAAATGGAAGGTTTTCTTACTTCGCAGCTAGGCTTCAACCTTCACCGGTTGAAAATTATTTCAAGATTATTTCAAGAGAAAATAATTTCAAGAGATGGGGGGGTTTGGAAAAAAAAAATTAAATTAAAAGGTGTCACCACCTCCGCGTAACTAAATGAACTCGCTTACCTTGTGGTGCCCAATAAATGTTAAAACGTTGGCTTTTATTTGTCCCAGTTGTAATCCACGAAGTGCTACCATGTTTCTTCAACATCTGGGACTCATCTTATCTCTCCTAATGACTCACTGGTCTGCAGAAAAGGCATGCTGAGGCGCAGATGTGCGGTGTCACGCAGACTTAACGGCATGCAAAGGGAACAAATAAAAAGGTACGTGTTAACGATTAGGGGGGTAAGTGCAGGCAGTTCAGAAGGTGGAGGATTTACATCGGGAGCACGAAGGCAGCCAGCAAAGAGGCGCAATCAAGAGCAAACAGGCCTGACTTTCTCACTTAGGCATGGTTATTAGGCTGGGTCCTGCTGCAGGCTAATGAGCGTCATTAGGGAGAGGAGCAGCTCAAGATCTCAAAGTCTTCTCCCTTCTCCGCGCCGCCGCTGCTTGCGCTGCACGTAGGGTAAGGCTGCGGATGAGGCGGATATTTATAAGACATTTATTGTTACGGCACGCAAGGACACATCAGTCAAATCCTCTTTCTGCGTAAAGAAAAGGCAGACTTCTTCTAAAGTGGTTTGCTAATAGAAATTTGACTTTGTCGAAGACACGCATCTTTAAACCATGCCGCCGGAGAAAAGCTATTTCAACAAGTACATCTTTTATAATAAATACAAGGAGATTCACAACCAGAAAGGAAATTGTATTTAGGAATAAATTTGTGTTAGGATTTTATTACTAATTCATTACATTCTTAATCTGAAAAATCCTGAAGCAGCACAACTACTTTAGAATTATCATTAATAATTACATTGATACTGAATTCTTTTATGCAAATAGTACAGTAGACTTAGAGATAGCACTCTTTGTAAGCCTCCTGAGTGTTTGCAGGAAGTTTAATTCATTTCATATCTCCTTTAGTTTGCAAATGAGGTGTGAAACCATTGTCTGTTTCTAGAAGGTGTCAGCATTCAAGTGCCACACATAGTACGTACGCAGCTCTGTTAAGCTAATGGATTGGCGTATACTGTCATCCAATATATCCAATGTCATGCAGTCATCGAGTGAGGTCATCCAGATACTATTAATTATTACAATTTATTGAGTGCTGACAGCGTGCCTGGCACTGTAGAGATGGCCCGTGTCACTTTGCAGCGCGCCCCGGGTCTCTAAGTCCCCGTTGGTCCCGCCGGGAGAGAAGGCGATGGGCAGGATCCCCCGGGGGACGCCGGGACCCACCGATGAAATGGGGAAAATCTCTGGCCCATCATTAGGAACTCCTCTACCTTCCCCAAGGAGGGAAGAGCTCCTGAGTGCGTAAACATCGGGACGGCTGATTAATGAGATGCTGTAACCTCCCAGCTACTTTTTGTTGGGTTGTTTGGTTTTTTTTAAAGGCAGATATGCTGTTGCCAAATATTTCTGTGAAGGAAACAAAACAATTTTGCTAAAGAGATTTCATTTGAATGTGTTGTGTCTGAACCTCATCCTGGAGTATCTCAGCTTTCGTATCAGTCTCTGCTAATGAGTTTAGCTCCCTGGGTAGTATGTGTCTGGTAAATTTTTCAAGAACTGATCATTAGCAATGTTTTGTATATTTTATTTTCTTGTTTTCACTGTATATAGAGTTGTCATTTTTAATTCATTGCCCACTGGAATTTTATGAAGGAAAACCTACATCCTCTTAAAAATAATATGAGCACATTGGCACAGATTTTAATAGATGCATGCTATGCTGCAGGTGAAATTTTCCGATTCTAATACAAGTATGTGAGAAACAAGGCAACATGGACCACACTGAGAAAGCACAACGGTTACAGACATAAGAAACTTGCTCTCCCAATGGCAGGAAGGATAGTGCTCTAATAGTTTAGAAAAAAAGTCCTAATTCTTCCAAGTACATGATATGGCCATTGCCGTTTCTGAAGTGCATCGCTACTTCTGGCCTCTGGCTTGAGATTAGAGAATTTGAGCTCAGCAAATTGGGGATTTTGTTGGCACAAAAACCTGAAAATGCAAGTTTAATCCTGATTTAGGGGGAAGGGGGTAACATAATCTTCTTACTTTATGGCATTTAAAAGCGCATAGCAGAATCAAGTGGTTTAGCCTAATATAGCTGGTTTTCTGTTAGATTTCTAAACCAAGATGAAATAAAATTAGTGTGTCCACGCACAGAGCTTCTTCTCATAATGGGTTCAGAAATGATTCTGGCACAGAATTGTAATCGTAACACAGTGTTACAATATAACACAGTGCTCGTTTTTTAACTCATTCTTACTTTTTGGTTTACTACGCCATTACGACATCACAACACTGACATTTTTCCATATTCCATCACACAGAAGGTGGTTTGCATATTGCTGCAGTATCTCCCAAGCTGCAGTTGAGTCTCTGAAGTGGGCTCACCCCATGGTGCTAAAGGAGATGAGCCCTCCAGCAGTCAACCTCCCGTTCAGCTTACCCCCTCTATCAAATTAACCCTAGGTTTTCTAGCCATTTTCTTCCAGGATCAAGGAGGAGGGACTTCTCCTACTGTAGAACTGCCCCTTTAAGTCAGGGTTAAAACAAGACAGTTCTCCAAAGCCTGTTGTTGTCTGTAACGGGAAGTTTTCCCCACTCCTCTGCTTTCCTCACCCATTTTTCCTTGCTGAGATCCATGGAAGCGTGAAGCACTCCAACCCCACCTCCTTTCCATGGTGTGGAAGACTGGAGAGGGGTCCTGCTGATGAAAGTCTACAAAGCTCAGAAGCTGGTGGTCATTTCTTCCTCACCCTGAACTAAACCTCATAACCACAAAACTCAGGGTCTCCTCCCATGGCAAACAGCTCCGTTCGTGGAGAGCAAAGATTCTTACTGGGCCTGTAAAAATGACCTTGGAAACATACTGACGTGAGTGAGTCGCTTAGTGTCCACCATTGAATTTGAAAATCAATTTAGAAACCATTTTCTCTTTCTCCACACAGCAAGGGAAAGTGCAGCCTGGCCTGGGGATGTCGGTACCCAAAGCATTCCCATAGTGCAATGCCAATCCATTCTTATCACATCCCATCCAAACAACTTCCCAGCTTAAAAAAATCCAGTTTTTGCATCTCTCAAAATGTCACAAATTAAAAGAAAAGCGAGCACGACCTCATGCAGAGCATTTCCTGACTTTCTACTTGAAATCACAAATGCATTTGCTATGATGCTCATTGATCATGAGGCCAAGCATTTAAAATATTGCAACAAAACATACTGACAACTCCAGTGTCTCTCAAGGAACATTCAGAGCAGAACAATATGGACATTTTGCAGAAAACCGTGCATATTAAATGACAGCATATTTATCTGCTTTTGTTCGTCCTTTGAAAACACATTTTATTGTGACTAAAGAAGATGGATAGGCAGAATATGTTATTGGGTAACTAAGCCCAGATATCAGAGGACAAGGAAATATTTGACATCTTAGTGGTAATTTTTAATCAGAAAACCTGCACGAAAAAGAAAAGAATACATAATAAAATGATTCCACAGGAGAAAAATGTATGACTTCAGCCTTACCCATAACATTATAAATGGATTTTGTCAGCTTGCAGTCTTACAAGGCTCGTTGATAGTAAATTAAATTTGGTCAGTTTATAAAGGTATTGCTTTCATGTTTCTCTCATAAGATCTTACATTCCTCTGAGGTTTGGAATCACCTTGCTTCTCCTAGCTTGTCTTCTGTCTTCTATTCTTCATTACACAACAGATGACCTATCAGATATTCTTCTTCTACTCCAACAGATTTCCCGTTGCCAACCTTCAATGAGAATAAAGCCTGCAAACCTTTTTATCTTCATTCCGCTGCTGTTTCCATCGGGTGGTTTTTTTTTTTTTTTCCTAAAGATCGTTTGCCAGCATTGCTTTCTCAGTTTTACCCAGTGGAACAAGCAGTGTCTTCTGAACTGACAATTCTGACTTTTTGCTGCTTGTGATTGTTCTAAAGCATGACAACTACTTGCATGAAGACATGGTAAACCTTTTCAGATAAGGAACTCAAAAAAAAGAACAGCCTTTCAAAGAACAGTAGTAGTCACTGCAGAATGAAACAAGTCTCCTATGTATTAATTTAATTCAGTCATACCTTTTCCATGGCAAGAACAATTAGAATCATGACTTTTTAACACATTATATTAATTTTTTTTAAAGAAAAAGTGTATTATTACACAAAATAAAAACTTTGTTTTTCCTAGCAACATAAAAAAATCTTACTAATCTTTGACATATTTTATTCTGTATGAGAAATATAAACAGAAATAGATTGGAAATGGATCACTGCCACTCTATTACAAGTAAAGCAGGTCTGGGGCAATATTTTTTTAAAAAAATTTTCCACTGCGTATATCTCATCTTCCACTTTGCAAATTAATTATTGGTTTATGGGTAGGCATAGGAGGGCATAGATGTATGTAATGTTTGTTACTGACTCTTGTGCATTTTTGGTAATTGAGCATAAAAGGGCCGACAAAGACCCAGCAGCATGTTCGAGCTCCCTGTCAGACGCAGGAATGGGTGAAGCTGCAGAAGTGAAATGCATCTACCCCCACGCACTGGCTTTTCTCTTGCAGAATACACTTACTCTTGACCACCCCATAGAGCTTTCACACAGGATGAAATGGAAAGGCAATCAACACTTCTCCAGGTAGCATGGCAGAATACACTTGGGTTTGATACTCTTTTAGCAAAACCTCTGAGAATTTCCCCTCTCTTCCTCCCTCCTGCTTTTAAACAGCAGTGAAGCTACCTCTCTACCCCATCAGCGCTTGCCGTTATAGCAGCAGGACGTAGTGTCTATGCTTCAAAAGGCTGTCTCAAAGTAAGAATTAGAGGAAAATCACTGGTTTCCAAATGAAAGAGAAGGGTTCTTGACTACGTGCCTAGGAATTGCTTCTTTAAAGATCTTGGTGTGACTAATCTGTGAGTAATGAGGCCAGGAACGGAGCATGGGCACGGAGGAAGCGTGCTGGAGCTGACGCCACGGAGCTGCCTAAGGCAACAGCTGTGCATCGGGGTGAGACAAGACAGACTTCCAGGAATACATGAAATAAATGAGCAGTTCTCAAGTCCACAAGTCAGTCTGGACAATCTGATCAAGTATCTGCTGTGCAGACAGTGAGCTGTGCTGGAGCTCGGATGTGGGTGACGTGGCTGAAGGCCAGTCTACAGGGATCTTGGGCGATGCTGATGGAGTGAGGGATGCTGCCAGGAGAAGACTTACTCAGGTTTGCAGTTTGAGAATTGTAAAAGGATGATTAATGATGATGATAGAGACGGTGTTTGTTTTGCACAGTCCTTAATACAGTTAATAGAATTTCAAGGGGAAAAGCTGGGTTCCTTTTTAGAGTGAAAGGCATTACCCATGCCTTTATCTCTGCTCTTCAGAGGGAACTTTCATCAATACTCACCTAGGTGAAATGCTATTAAGACATACAGTACTGAGGACAGCAACTGCTATAAATGCGGCTGAGGAGAATAAGTCAATGGATCCTTACATACAGAAACAAAACTATTTTATCCCTCTTCCATAATGGATTGAGAGAACAGCTATCAGGTTATATTATCTTATTGTAAATGTGAATGGAGGCTAATAGCCTTCTCCACTGCTAAATTAAAAGGAGGATTGAATCAATATATGCGAGAAGATGAATCAAGTGTCCATTTCCTTGAACTGATAGCAAAAATAATGTGATAATGCATGAGAAGCCCTACTCTAACATTGCTAGCATGTAACTGTAGAGTTTTCACTCAGCGCCAGCGAAAGAATAAGGCTCTTCTGACTTGGGAAGTCAAAAATGAGACTTGATGTAAAATGCATTGCAAAATGAAACGAGCAGTGTGAATTCAACTACTTACCAATAACTTTTGCTCAGCAGCAAATCTGTCAACTCGTTTGTTTTTCTCTCCTGCTAGATTGGACGCGGTGCAAAACAGATCCTTTAAAATCATTTATTATGATATCTGCTATTGTTTGTTGGCACGGGGAGCATCTCCACCGTAAGCGATGGTCCTGTAACAATTCCAAATTGACTTTAGGAGTTATTTTGCAAAACTAAAAGGCACAATCAGAAATACATAACCTGCTCTCTGCTGACTTTCCTAGGGCCAAGCAAGATAGTTTAAAGGCGAGAGAGCATGCAATATGACTCAATTACACCTTACGTCCTCACGGAGCATCTTCTTAATGCCATCAGCACCACTCATCATCTTAAATTTTAGAGAGAATTAAACTATAATTGAAAAAATGGTACCGTTGCGACTGCCGTTATGTTTTCAGCACTACTGATTAATCTCACAAGCTTTTTAACAAAGTAGCAAGTTCCTCACTGAGGTAATGGGAAAGGGAAAAAGGTAAGCGAGATGGTCATTGACACTATTAATGTATTGATTGGAGTAAAGAGCCTTGATTCTGTTTCCAGCTCTGTCACAGACTTTCAACGTGACCTTGAGCTTCTCACTTTCTTCATTCCATTTCTCTACCTGTACAATTAGCACAATAATAATTCCTGACCCCTCACCTTTGTGCTGTGATGGGCAACACAGATTATCTTTTGACAGTACATTAAAGCACCTTTCCTGAACCCTCTTTGGTATGCTATAATACAGATGTAACCTTTTCCTGCACTGAGAGATAGTTTTCCTTAAAAAATAAACAAAAAAATTATCTGTATGAGCATGGCTCAGAAGCTGCTGAGTATTTCAAATAGCCTTACCATATATTTATATTATTGGTATCTGTAACAGCCATGCAATAACTGAGGTTGGAAGAGATCTCTGGAGGTTGTCTAATCCACCCAGAGCAACAGTTTGAAGCTTTTACTCCCAGATTATAAAACTGCACAATACATTTGCCCGTTAGTTAATCTGAAACATAGCCCAGAATGGCTCAAGGCAGGACAATCCTGCAGTACACCACTGAGAAGACCTCCTTTCTCAGGGACATGAAGGCCAGTTCTCTAATTCCGTCTCTTTGTTTCAACCCTGTTTCAGCAGCCTCTACTCATCCTTTGATTGAACCCCAGGACTCGCAAGCCTTTCTGGAAATTTCTGCTTCTCTTACTCTTCCCCTTCGGATATCACTTTCCTCCTTTGCCCTCTTCATCTTCTTCTGCAGAACATCCTACAATGGACCTCCTACTTCTCCTGACAACAAGGTCGATGGCTGAGCCCCTTATCCACATAGACAGTATAATGTCCATTTTTATACAAATGACTCTCAGATCTACCTCTCCGGCCACAATTTATCTCATTTCATTCAGCCTTGGCTTTCACTCTCTCTTTGATGCCTATTCCTGAATGTCTCCATGCAAATTCTAATTTAAAGTGACCAAAATGAGACTCCTGATCTTTCCTCTTAAGACACCCTCCTTCCCGAATTCACCGTCAGCCCTGTCAATACTCTCATCTTTCCTGTCATTCGGAACTGTAAATGAAGTGGTCATCGGTGATGACATCCTACCTTTTATGTTTTAGCCAATTAATGGTGACTAGAATGACAGAGATATGAAGATAATGAGTATCTGTGCTATTATTTGTAAATGTATCTGTGAACTTTGATTTTTATCAGTAAAAAATGTTATCTTAATACAGATGCATAGCCTCATACCTGGATGTGCTAAATCTAAAATCTGGAAATAAAATCTAGAAACTGTTACAGATTTTCTGTACATTCTCCGGGAAAAAAAAAAAGTCAAGTATTAGCAAGAAAGGCTTAAAAAAATCCCTAATGAGGAGAGAATGCTAATGGATGGTTTATAAGATGAAACATAAAAGTTTATATGTTTGGGCTTTTAGAAAGGCAATGCATTCATAATATCCAGATGTATATCTAATGCTTTCCCAGCCCCAGTAAGGTGTTACAGAGGAAATAAGTTCCACGCTGTATTACAGGCAAAAATGAAACTCCTGTAAATTTATACACCCCATAGCAACAGGGACCCGATCAAGGTCACATATGTGCTTCCACTATATTCAATTAACACAAATACTGCTACCCAGGCCCTGCCTGGTTATACTGGTTTGCAGGGAGCAGTATAGGTACAGACCTTGCCGGACAGCTGAGCACCGCGTCGATCGACAGAGCATCTGTTCACGCACCGCAGGATCTCAGCAGTCGGCATGTTTTTCCCTGATCCATGCCCGTGTGGTGTTGTCAGACAGAGAGAGGGAAAAGAAAAACTAATAAATCAGCCAAGCGCGGGCGGGGGAATATCAGACAATATGAGACCAAAACGTAGCTCTTCCCGCAGAAGGAAACTGGTGGAAGGACTCGCAGGAAGGATGCTATAGCCTCTGAAGTCCTGCCACAATCCTCCCACTCACAACAACAGCCATGTTCCTGGTTATTAGTGCAGGGTAAAGAGCAGAAATTCTCGTGAAAACTCTCATTTAAATATATTTCTTCAAAATCACAGATACTCTAATTTAATCTCCAAGGTTTTATGCTTCCCTTCCTACTTGCTACAACAGTTTTTTAAACATAATAATTACTGACTTAGACTGCCAGACTCTGTCATGTGGAGAAGCTACAAGCTTCTCTTCCTGCTGCAAGACTGTCGTCCTGCTGCACCTCACACATGCCTTCTGGCTGTAGATGCTTTCAAGATCCCCCAAAGGCTTCTCCACTCTGTCAGAAAATAAGTAAGCATCTTGTTTCTGTGCAAGATGTTGTTTTCTAACTTTTTTTTTTTTTTTTAAAGTTCTGGAACAAACAAAGGTATTGTTTGAAATGGAAAAAGCATACACTCTCCTGTCTGCCAGGTTTTGCAGCTGTTTGAGGAGCACCAACTAAAGTTGTCCTGGCTGAGTTGTACCATGGTTCAGAGAAGAGTGTTCAAAGTTCACGACAAGCATGAAATCACTAACAGCAGCTTTGCAGAGATCATTTCAGTCCTGAAAAGATACTTAACATAGCTCAGACAAATTAAAGTCTTATACAACCTGAGCTGGCTCATTTAACTCAATGTAAATGCATCTTGAAACTCTGGATGATTCTGGATGCTTGCATAAAAAGAAAATAGGCCCTCCTAGATAACACAAAGGCAAATTGAGAGTAGAGCTGAACAATCTTTTCCAAAGACTGACTTGGGATTCCAGCAACGTTGCCAATGCAAGTAAAAGCAAGGTTTGTAATATTTTTTACAAAAAGAGACATACCCCAGCATTTTCTGTTGCTAAATGATCTAGACGTTCATTTGGTGGCAGGCACTTGAATCACTCCCAGTCATCTGCCGGCTTCAGGTGAAGCAGCATACAGGTGACGTTTCCTACATTCAAGATGAATAATCTGACCATATTGCTATTTCTGTAGTCTCATACCTTCAAGACGAATTTCATCCTGAAATTGAGACGTGTCTTGGCATAGCAGTTTTATCAAAATTGGAAGTTCGGGCTTTTCTAGCAGATGAGTGTTTACCAGGGCAAAAAGGAAAAGGCAGCAAAACAATTCCAGGCAGGCCGGTTCAAGGAGCTGTAAATAATAAAATAAAACAACTTTAATACCTAACTTCCTCCAGCTAAGATCTGTAACAGTCCGTTAGATTTCTTTTAATGGCTATTGGTTTTAACATTGCACACATATGTCTTTTCCATAGTCTGGTAAGATCACCTCAGCATCACCACATCTTACTATCAAGTGTTTCTGTAAAAGCAACAATTTATTCATATTTAAAAAAAAAAAAAAAGAAATAAAAGGAATTCAAGTCACACCCAGCACACTAGCTATGGTCAGCCTGCAGCAGAGGCTGTGCCAGGCTGGCAGTGGCAAGAAGTGGCCCTCAGGGGTTCAGCCCCTTCACACTTGGGTCTGCTGGATCTGGACTGAAGCAACAGCCACTGTCGAGGCAGCAGAATGCCTGTTTGTCATCTTTCCATAAATCAACAAATGTAGACAGAAAAGCTGTGGCATCACTCATAAAACTTGTAAGAAGCAGCTAAGTAAACAGCTTTAGAAGCAATATTAGGTCCATCATCGAAAACACCCAACCTCAAAAACCAAAACCACAGAAAAGGGACCTATCTGCCCTGAGGCAATACTGCAGTGCGTCACTAAGAGATCCGCCTTGCAGCCTTTTAGCAGCAACTTACTTTACACCTGTTTTTGGTGAAATCTGTGTTAAAAGCAACGGCTTCACACCTTGGCTCAGCCTCGCCCGCAGCAGCTCGGTACCTTCACCTCGCTGGGCTCCTCTCCCCGCGAGCATGGGCAGCGCAAACCCGCCGAGGAGGGGTCAATGCCACCATTCCCTGGGACGGAGGACAAGCAGCCGTCACCCTCCTTCCACGGCCTCGGCTCGTCCCCTCTGTCCTGGCAGAGGGACGGGCAGAGGAACGTGCCGGTTACGGCAGGACCGCAGCTCCCAGGGCAGCGGCTTACTGTGTCTTACTTTGTCGGCATCCGGCAGTGCTGTTGGGCTTTTAATAGCCGAAGCTTAAAATCAGACATCTACTTTGTGTGCTAAAGAAACCCTTGTATTTGGTCGCATTAGGGCTGCTGCTGGTTGCTGGTATGCCCTGGAGTGGGTGTGATGCTCTGCAAGAGCAGCTGAGAGCAGCGTATAAATACATGCTTGCAGTTTATTCCATATCGAAGCACTTTGATTTACTTAGGAAATAAAGTATCTTCTCTTGCTCCATTCAAATGTTATATACAGATTTAATCACAGGCCCCATGATACTTAGCGTTACTCACAAAGCTGTGCTTTTGTACGTCTCGGATTCCATTCCTTCTCCTTTTTTTTTCTTTAAGTACCCATAAGGTTAAAAAAAAAAACAGAAGCCAAATACAGTGACGCCAATGACATTTTTCTTTTTACAATCTTATTTTTAAGCCAAATGACATGATCTGGGGGACTCACCTCAACTCCTGAATGCTTGGGATTGCTTGTGCATTATGAGACACGCTCCATCATTGGCATATAGCACATTATAAAGAACTGAATACCACAAGTGACTCGACAATGCAGTAACAAAAAGGTACACAGTCTGCTGGGGGGAAAAAAGGCTAACACAAGCAGGAGGAGAACAGAAGCAAGGACCTGGATTCAATTTAGGAGAAGAAAGGGGTCCCCTGAAAGCAGTAAAAGCTTAGGAAAAGGAGTAAAGAGAAAAAGGAAAAAAAACAGAAGGTTGAAACAAAGATTTGAAAGAGTCACACCTTTATAAAGACACTTATCTGAACCACCAAAGCTTTGTGAGGACTGAACTTCTGAACTTTCTGAGGTACCAAATGAATCATTCAGTTCCCTGGACTCCAACCGCATCCCCATGCTCCCTCCTCCTCCTCTCCAGCCCTTCCTCACTGATCGCTCCCCAAAACAAGTTTATCAGTCCCCAGGTAAAGGAGCTGCCATTCAGCTTCCCTCCTGCTAGCAGGTCTCCAGGAGTTAGCTCGGAGAGACCTTTGGAGCGGGTCCAAGGTGGGGAAGCAGAGCCGTGCCGGAGCCGGGGGCTGGAAGGCAGCACCGAGAGCGAAGAGGCAGCAGAAGGAAAAGCTGGTGCAGCAGCTGAGCTAAAATCTGTTCAGCCCTCTCTGCTTCAGTAAGCGCAGTATATTTCAGAGAGATTGCACTTACTGCCTCTGCTGTTCCTAAATACACGCTATTTTATATATACACACACATATGCTAAAAGCTTATGGAATAATGCAAAAGACATGGTATCGGAGTATCAGTTCTCACACGCGTTTAGTATGATGCTGGCAAAATTCCTCCGTCAGTCCCACTTTTGAATGGCACATACCACTTTCTGAGATCAGCATGCTGTTGTTGATTACTGAGCAGATAAAAAGATAAAAGCAACAGCACATCTTGGTTGTTCTTTTCAGAAACACCTTGGGGTGTGTTTCTCTTTGCTGGGGGTTGTCTCTAATCACCTTACCAAGCTTCCCTGGTGGCTTGGGGTCATTCTTAGATAATCCAACATCAACACCTTCTGGTTTCCTTGAATAAATGTCTTCTTCAGAGGTATCAAAAGCTCTTGATCCTCTGAAACTGTACTGACCTCTTCCTACCTCAGCATATCCTCTGGCCTTGGATAATTACTGATTTGCTTCACAAATATTGTAAGCAAATTCTCACTTAAAACAGACTATACGTCTGAGCTCTCATTTTCAGTTTCATTCAGCCACCGGGATTACAGTTTCTGAAAGCATCCTTCCATTTGCACTGAGCCCCCCCGAACACTTCTCCTCCCCCTCTCCTTCACATGTTGTTTACATTTCTTAAATCGTATTTTTGGTGCTTCATATGCTGGGCCGTGGAAAAAAGAGCATTTCAGAAGCACTTTTTTTTAAGGGTACAGCATCAGTTTTGCTGCTGTGCTAACAGCCGCAAGCACGCAGCAAAGCATCCGCAGCTCCCCGCACGCCTTAGCGGGGGAGCCTTTTTGGAGGGGAATCCTTTGATTCTGTTTTCCGACGGCTTTGCCAGCACTGACTGTATCACAGACAGCCTGACTGCGGTTTGGCAGCCTCCCACATCGGCGGAGGGACGTTTGGGAGCAGGTTTAGCAGCAAGCAGCTCCTCTCTGCGCTCTCTCCTCGGCTGCACGGGACGCTGGCGAGCAAAAGTGAGGTGGACGGCAAGGCAATACCGGCAGCAGGTTATGACGGAAGGGGGAAATAACCATGAAGCAACTCAAAGACTGAAATGCAGTAGCCTTTAAATTTAACTACAAGTAACACGCAGAATGTACCTGTTACTTTAAGCAGTTTTGTCTGTCTTAAATGTCTGGTGGTAGATTTTGTAGTCGAATTCAGCCCGGCTTTAATGAACATATCATTTATCTATACACTTGTTTCTCCATATGCCATTCTTGCTGCCAAATGCCTATTCCTAACGCAGTAATCATAACCACAGCGGGAAAAAAATAGAGATTTATGAATCTTATCTTGTGGCCTTGATTTTTGCCAGTACAGTTTTGTATCCCGACGCACACTCCCTTTACACACCTATGGCAACTATCACCCTTGCACTTTTGGGGAAGAGTTAACCTCAGATTGCCTCATTTGCAGGTCAAATCTACGTCTATTAGAGAGAAATGGACAGTCATATTTCCATCAAAATCAAAGCCAGCAGCAGGTTGGGAACAGTTGGAGCTGGGGAGAGACTGACCCATTACCAAAGGGCGTCCTTGGGAATTACCACATTGGCATCCAGGCTTTGCCGGATCGAGCCATTAGTGCCCAGGTGCACATCACCCTCAACTGTCTCGTGGTGAGCTGTAGCTGAGCTTTGATGCAAGAATGCAGTCATCTTGTGAAAAACGAGCAATAAATTATTACAGTGCCCTTCAGCAAAGGTATTATAGGAAGCAAATACTGGATCATCAGCAAATATGTCAAAAAAAACCAGAGCAGACACCAAACTTGGGCTGTGACGGTTTAAGTCTCTTCCCTGTCTTTCCTGGGACCACAGACAGACCCCACTGCAAAAACCCCAGTGCAGAACGGAGGGGAAAGGCACGGTGAATGCCTCCACGCTTGCAAAGGTGTCTGGTTAGAACACGGCCACGCAACAGAGCCAGGTTCAAGGTACGAGAAAAGCCAAGGATTTAAAACTTTGCTCATATATATTCTTCAAGTGGTGTTTAATACCACTTCTTTTGTTTGTTTTGACAATGGATCTTATCTTTTGGTAAGGGCTGTGTTCAGGACTATTATTACCCTCTATAAAAGCCTCATAGTCTTTCTTTCCACTTGTTCAGCACACCAGAGTGGCATAGCAAATTTAATCGAAGAACGCAGCTCCAGGGAGAGCCTTTGGAGACTCTCCCCTTTTTCATAATGCTGTTATCTCCACTTCCTTGTGTTGGGGATGCATAAAAATCACAAAAAAGTCATTCTGAGTATATTCTTCCTGATAATTATTGTCAGACTCTGAGATAAGTACCCTACGTGATGTAATGTGTGTTAGACCCGGCTCTCTGAATGCAAATCCTGCAACACTTATAGGCCCAAACAATGGTTGCCCTAAACACTAGGGCCTGGTATTTTGCCACAGACAAGAGAGAGCTTTGATTTTTTGTGTTTCGATAAGGCGCAATCTGGGTGCCTTTATCTCAGCTGTTATATTTAAAGATGACATTCTAGCCTTGCAGCCTTGCCTATTGTTTTGACCCTGATTATCTCCAAATGTTGTTGTTTAGTCAAACTCACCGGTTTAATGAAAGGCCTGCTCCCAATTTAAGGAAAATTATTTAAATGCAGAGTATCCTATACACTGCGGTTTCGAAAAGAACTAGGCGGTTAATCAAAAGTTAATTGTATAATTCTCATGCAGATTAGGGCCTCTTGCAAATGAATCCCAGGTTGTGATTATTAAAAAAAGGGAAAGTGCTGGAGTAATGCACAAGGGTCTTCAGTCTGGTAAACAATCAGCTAAGGTTTAATTTGTGGTAAACAAAGTGCTGATACACTAGGGGTCTCCAAAGGAGACAAAAAGGTGAAAATAAATTAAAAAACAACATACAGATATGATCTTTTTGTTTTTAGGCATCTTTCAAAAACACAGGCTAAATGAATAAAAAGTAATCCATTAATATTTACTGGCAGCATCCTGGCAATATGCAAATGATAGCAGTTCTCTAATTAATACTCCAGCCCTCGGACAGGGATCCTGATCACGCAATGTCGCCAACCACCTCCAATAACTACCTATGTGGTGCTCCTGTGTAAAATAAACGGCTATAATGAACAGTTTGATTAATCACAAACTGTTTCTCTATATGCCAATAAACAACCTTGGCAGAAAAGGGCACAAGCAGTACCTTAAAAGCCTATACATATGCTCTGGAGCTATCTGTTTGAGCTAAGGAATAAACTAGTAGTGATGCTGTCCATGCCAAAACAATCATTGCTAAGTTAAAAAAAAACCAAAACAAACCAGAGGCGTTGTTCAAGTCAATCTTTAAAGCCTTTTAGATTGAAGAGGTGAAAATTATACAGACTGAATTGTTTTCACTAGGTAGAGCTACTTACGACGAAAAGCAAAAGTGATGTGAACACAGTTAGGGGAAGGTCATATATGACTGCAAAGCCCACTGCTGTCATGGGGGATAGTAAGAACTAGAAAGACTCATCTGTCTGCCCAGAATTAGTCTATTATTAGCTTATTTATTTACTGATGACAATATGCTTGGTCCCGTAAAAACCAGACGACAGCAGCATCCCCAGACGAAGACACAAGCTGCCGTTTAAGCCCCCATCCCACGTGGGCAGACCGGCTAACCACCGACCCCTGCGAAGCCACCCAGAGAAAGAGGCACTTCTGGAAGGGTCTGCGTTTTAACCACAAGGTCTTACGGACAATTGTATCGCTAACCACCAGCTCTTCAAACCTCGCAGGGCCGGCCCCAGCCCAGGACGTGGGGCGCTTGGTACTCACCTTCTTGCTTTTCACTTTGTAGAGGGAACTGAGTCATAATTTTTCCCTGCAATGAAGATACTTAGCCTTCAGCTGTAAATTAAGAATAGGATCCTCAGGCAGATCCAGGTGATTTAAGCAAAAACTTCCTAGCTGGCCACACTCAGGCAGACTGAGCAGTATCCTAGAAGAGGAAAAGAGGCTTATATATATTTGAAGAGCTATATTTATATACACACAGGCACACAAATATAAATACATATGCACCTATCTATGTATATGCGTATGTATACATGTATGTGTAAGTGTGATGTATGTATTACATCATAATAATAATCTAAGGTATTCTACCCAAAGCAGATTTTCAGGCACTGCTATGACAGCCGTCTCTGTCAGCTCCACAGTGAAGCAAAACACCCTGAAGTTGTACGGGAATTTGGCTCGGTTTCTGAGTGCGTGAAATTAAATATGGAAGCAGGGATGTAAACAGGGACTAACTTCAAGTCTCTATCATTCTACCTTCAGTAACAAAATGCTATCATCAACTACAGTTTCAAGAAGAAATGGATACAACACACTTCTAAATACTCAGAAATCTAAAAAATTATAATAATCTGCAACGTACCAGGATTTAACAGTAACTATTGCAATATTTTAAAGAGATTATTTACATCAAAGATAACACCCAAAGGTTGCAACCTTCCTATAGCTCATGTTGAAGCCTTCATCTGGAGGTGAAGGGAATGCTATTTGACATTAAAATTTGTAATTAAAGGGACATACGTTTATTTGCCGGTAAATTGAAAAAGATTACTAAGAATGAACAAATTTGTCTCTACAGGGAGTTTTATTTCTTTTTTACAGTATTATTCCTATTTCCTTTCCTCCAAAGGAAAAGGAGGGAAAATGTTGCCTTCCAAATAAAAACCTAGGAACTATTAATTGCCTGTTATTAACTTTAAAAAAAAGGTTCAGTTCCATATATGTGTATCATTATAACTACAATAATTTTCCAGGGAGCTGAAGTCTGTCTGAAAACATTTCAGAACTCTACTGCAGTATTAATACATGCATCTCTGGGTATTCTTGCAGCGCACTACAATTAAATAACTCTGTAGCAGAAATCTGCTGTGCCGGGTCCTCTTCGTGGAGTTTGTTTCGCAGTCACCTCTGCAACCACATCTGCAAGTCACCTGCAACTATGTGACCCCTTATTATCATTTATAGGGTTTTGCTCTCTGTTCGTAAAGAGCAGGAGCAAATGAGATCCCCTGCAAAAAGCTGAAAACCTGGAGCTGCAAAACCAGCTCCTGGGGCGGCAGCGGCAGGCAGGAGCCCCGGGGTCGTGCCGGGGGGTGGTTTTAAAAGAGCAGGGAACATATATACCATTTATAAACCGTGCATTGCTTCAGACATGCAACACCCACTGCACAGAGTTCGTAATTATTGTTTCTTTTTACAGAGGAACCCCAGAACAGCAGAGACCTTTAAATAGCACTGCCCGGGGTGCAGGTGAGGGGAACGTTGACTTTTCACATATTCCAATCGGACCATCGCAGATACCTAAGAAATCTTACATCAGAGAAAGACTTTTGAAACCAAATTGTTCAGTAATATGCATTTTCGATCAAAACACGGGGGAGACTTTAAAAATGTACTGCGCATAAATAAAATATTTGATCTTTCTGATTCTTATTTTCCAAACCCTCACAGACACTTCATACTAATATTGACATTAAACTTCAATATTGATGTAGGAACGATAAAACAGAACTACGCGCGCTATAAATATTTTAACAGCACGCAGTCGGGTGTTTCCGCAAAAGTAAAGCGTTTTCCAAGGGGTTCTTGGGATCACTTCTCCCCTAGTGCCATACCCAAGTGTGATGAGGTTGACAGCAGCCCTGGGCAGAGCCGCGGCAGCTCGTGCTCGTGCCCGCAGGCAGCTGGAGCAAACCCAGGGCCGTACCAGGGACCACCGGGGCAGAAGCAGCGTCCACCTCCACGCAGGAGCCCGGCCGGGGGCAGGAGTCAGGGCGGCAGCAGTCGCAAGCATCAGATGGGGCAAAGGTACAGCCAGGTAGGACCGTAGGTGAGCCTGAAGCAAGAAAAAAGAGGCATCTAGAGGACAACGGCAGGCTTTTGGGCAACGTTTGTAAAAGCCATGAAGAACCGAGATGGCTCCTACCTCACCCACAATGTTCGTGGTCCCCTGCTGCTATCCGGCTCTGGGTGAGTCTGGAGAGATGCTCCAAGGGATGCCTGGGCACAGCTTTGGGGATCCAGCCTTCTCCTCAATGGCAGTATGCATGGCAGAGCCTGGGAACGCAGAAACAAAAAAAATGCCCTGTGGATGCATGTCTCTGGTGGGGTCCGGTCCCACGCGGCTGCGGCCGCTGCATCCTAACGCATCAGGTGAGCTGAGAAATCTACAGAAAGCTGCAATTCTTGCTAAAGCACATTAGGTGCCTGCTTAGCACAACAAGTAAAAACACAAGTCTCCGTGGCGTGTCTTACTGTTTCTACAAGAACATTACCCGCTTTGTTGAATTTTCTTTTTTAAAAAAAAACAACACCACCCAGTTATTTACATTTAGGCATGTTCTCTTTTTATTGTGGAGGAAGAAGCAAGCGACCAGAGCCAACATAAAAAAATAGCATCTAATCTACTTTAAAAACAGAAAAAAATGTCAAATAATTAGAGTCAGGTTGCACAGGAATCATTACAGAAATCAACATCCAGCACCAGTAAAGTATCTGCAAAGTACCAGATGGTCACTAGTAAAATAAAGAACGTGAGAACTAAAATACTGTCTTTCAGGGGAAAAAAAAAAAAAAAAAAAGATTGTGAATTTTCCTTGGGGGAAGACAAAACTAATCAAAATTAAATTCTTCAATTTTGTAATGAGCTTGTTTTGCTAATCAATATCTGAGCATAAAGGCCAGGCTGCGGGGTGAGCAGTGTGCCCCTCTGGCCGGCATCCGAGCGGGGAGCTGGCCGGGATCCGCTCCTCTGGCCCCGGCTGGTGTCCACACACGTGCCAAGAGCTCCTCCTGCCTTCACGTGACGAGAGAAACGTAGTTTTGAGCTACAGAGCCAGTGAATTCAAAGCAAGAATTTCTCAAAATACCTGTTTGAACAGGACCTACCATAAGGAGTAAATAAGGAGCGAAGGAAGTAATCGCAGTCCCTCTTCTGATGTACCTCCTGGGCCAGGACCAAGGCACCAGCGTCCCTTGGTTTTGGGCCACCACTGTACTCCTTGGAGCTCACATGGATGCTTGTCCTCTACCAGAGCAGAGCCAGCTGAGCAACCTTGGTAGTCTGTCCTCCTCATACGACACGTTTCCACCACTCTTCAGTGTATGAGTCAGTTTATGGGGTCTTCCTTCTCTATAGCAGGATGGATGGTAGGTCTTTGCAAAAGCAGGCAGACATTCCTCTGGTTTTCTTACTTGGCCACAACTGAAACAACCACTTCGAGCAATGCATAGAGAGTGCAAACTTTTGGATTCAGTCCAGTGACAGGAAACTATGTACAAACAAACACTGAAAAAAAAAAAAAAAAAAAAAAAAAAAGAATACAGGGTCTTATTTGGAGTTTAAATTTGTAAAGAACTCCCCAGTCTTACGCAGTTATTTCAAGTGAAGCTCAAGTACTTTGTTCCCCAAATTAACCTTGGATAACAAAATAAATTGAAGAGAACTCTTCTCCCATCCTACTGAGAACTCATTTTTCATACCATGCCTGTTGGCATCCTATGGTGTCTGCCAAAAGTTTTCTTTTACCAGATCTTCACGAAGCTGAAAAAAATAGGGGTTTGTCATCTTTGCCAGCCTTTCTGTTAGGTATGGAAGTGCATGCATGTGGTCACTGCTTCTATCTTGCAGGCTAATCAAAGTATCCCTTAAATAAGTGATTGCACCAGCTATAAATTAAAAAGAATGTATCACCATAAATATTTAGAGATACATATCACGCTGCTGTTACTACTGCATACTTTTGAAAGTGGACTTCTAAGGTATGACAGGAAAGTCAATGAAGAGACCGTGGTGGATCCGTCATGCACAGACTTATTCAGAGCACGTGGAGGTAAAAGCATCTTGGCCTGCTGAGGCTTTTCTGTCTGGTTTTGCTTGGCCTGTCTTGAAGTGATTAATATTTGCAGCTATGAAGGCAAACAAATACGCAGCCAGCACTAAGTGCGCCTACAGAGGCAGAATTTAATTGCTAGTAGCAAAGAGGAAGGCCCCGGATAGAGACAACTGAGCAACCAGCCCTGGCCACCTGAAGGCCATGGGCAAAGCTCCCGAGATCACTGGTTCTGCAGAGCGCAGCGGCACAGACAGGGAGTTTGGGGTGAACTGAACCTGTGGGCTTGGGCCACCAACTGCAGAGCTGGGTCCTCACCAGAGACTCAGTAACTCCAGCCTTGAGCGTAACTGGTGGACTTAACCTTCTGGTTGACCTGAACGGAGGGCCAAGACCAATGATGTTCCTACCCGTGGGTAAGAACATCCTCATTCAACCTAAGTGCCTGATGCATGATGGCTATAGATAGCAAAAAAACATTCACAGCAAAATCTGATTTTTAGATGAGAAACACCTTACTTTTTGAAAAATTTTTACTAATCATTTGCTGTAGGTGAAGGGGATAACAGCTGAAATAAAAAGAAAAAAAAATAATTTGGAGCAAACTGTCCCTGATTTCTTTGAAGTCCATGAAATTAGGAGTATTATATTCGAGTAAGTGTGAGGCTTGCAGCCCTGAGTCTGGGATACGGTAATGAAGTATGCCGCAGAGCTGGGGCCATGGAAGGTGACCAGAAGAAAGGTAAGCAGCACATAGTAAAACTAGAAATCACAACTCTTGCCTTATCGGTTAACATTGGGTCATGTTTAATTCTTTGAAGCCTATGTCTGACCCAGGGTTGAAGCCTTCTGCCATCTGTGACCTCATTTACAGGGGATCACATAGAAGCATGAGCCATTTGGCATGAATTTTCGGTTGGTTTTGTTTGTATCTAGATATCCCTCTGAGCTGTTTGAACCAACCAATATTACTGTTATTTCAACTAAGGAATAACTTGATTACCTGGTAATTAAAAGCTGGACAAATGGAGGAATGCCAGGCACACTCTCAATATCAACTGGGCATATCTATAGAAGAGTGAGATCATTTTCATTATTTTATATTTATGTCAGGTTTTAAGGCACTGAGGTCACCTATGCAAATTCCCCTACTGCTAGCTTAAGTGCAGAAAATATGCAGAGGCATTAATTTGGTAATTTATACTCTTCCATGAATCAGTCATAGAAAGAGTCGATGGCTGTATTTGCGAATGTCAAGACTGTAGAAAAACAGGTTAGGCAGCAAACATAAATTAAAATTATAAAGCATGCAATGATAAATATCTTGAAGAAGATTCTATTTTGAGTTGTACTTTATTTCTCCCATCCATTAGGTGCCAGATCAGTATTTCTCCTATTGCAACAAAACTTGAAATACTTACAAGCTCATACAAAATGAATTTGGTTGTATAGCTTCATGGATGCTACACTTAGTGTAACAACCTACAGAGGAGTCATATTTCATCTTTAATTCATTTAAAATAAAGTGACTGCATGACATCACTCTGACATTTCCTAAGATAGTAACAGCTAGCTGATGTCACACACACTCTAAGTAAATATGTCAAAATATATTAGCTAATATTTTTATCTGGACAGCTATCAAATTAAGTCAACACAAAACAAACTAGGTTGAAAGCAAACATTTCCATTTTTACAGTCAGTCTCGAAAGGGAAAGAACAAATTATTTATAAGACTGCAATTTTTACATGCAGGCAAGACCTTTCTCTTTAGACTTTAGGAAAAAGAAAACGAGGAAAGTATTACAAGCAAGCTTATTTTCAAGTCTGCACAAATTCCAATTTCATAGGTGTACAAGCCAGCATTCCCAGAAGACCGTGATTCATAATTCTGTCTAGATACAGGCTAAGTATCACTTGTTGTTTTAATGTGAACATTGTAAGAGCTTGGGAAAAATACCAGATGACTTTTTTGGTTGTTGTTTTCACAGAGACAGACACTGTTTCTGTCTCTCTCATCCTGGTCCCACTGTGAATCACACACACAAATACTGGCACCTCTCAAATTTGCATTTCACCCAAGCCTAAAAGGCAAATGGCAGTGACTTTGCAAGCCTAGAGAGACTCATTCAGAAGAGTCTGAACCTCTGTCGCACAGCTTGCTCCAGCTTTAAATAATAAATAACACGTTTTCCACATTATTGACACATTTGTCATACAAGCCAACGGCGGCAGAGAGCAATGCCCGTCTCCGTCCCCGCAAGCCTTGAGGTCCCCATCCCCACCTGTTGCACAGCGGTGGGATCCAACGCCAAACCTGACATCGGGTGGAAAGCAGCTATTGTGGTTTTATCTCCATTTTATTGTTGGCTCCGTGCCCAGTTTTGTTTCCAAAGATAAAGCAGACTAGAGTCTGTACGCTTTAGCAGGAATTTCTGATACCACGCAGAGATTGCGTGGCAAAGACGGTAGCTCGAGCTGAAACCCAACGGTGATTATAGCCCTCCTAACTCAGTTGCTCTTAATTTTCTCAAATTCCTGCGGGGCTGAAATTTTCCGTGTTTGCTCTCCGCCCAGAGGCAAACAGTTGGCTCCTGAAACAGTCAACAGAACCTGTTTTGCTCTCTGCAAATGTTTACAAAAATAGTTTGCTTTAGTTCTGCGATCCGGGTATGTTCACATGCAGTTCAATGACAGTATTTTTGACCATTTCCTAGACATTAATGGCTCTGAGGAGCAAATAAAGTTTGAAGGAAATGACCTTTCTAGGTTGGGAATTCCAATTCTCACAAATTTTGTCAGAAAGCTCATTTGCAGTATTGGTTTTTCAGCTAGGATTTTGATTTAGATCACAGCTGTGAGCACTGGTTATTCAGAAATTCACTGAAATTGTTGCTTATGCTAAAATAGACAAATATTTAGGCCTTTCAGATGACAACCAAAGGAAGAAGAAGTGGGAAATATTACCACCATTTTACTGGACTTTTTTGCAGGGCGAGATCAGTCTTTATCTCCAACTAGACAGACCAGATTACTTACAGTGAACTCGGTGCATTTTTCAGAGAACACCATACAGACCAAAGCCTTTCCTGTTCCGTAGGCATTGGGAAGCCCATGGGGAGTTCCGTAGAAGGGATCTGTAGAACTGTCCTTGTGTTAAATGCCTTTATTGCCAGTTGTTGGGCAGCATCCTGCACATCAGTGGGCTGCTGCTCTCTGCTCCCAGAAAAGCTCACATTCAAACCGTTTCCTTTCTAATGGGTAAGTAGAGAGGAAACAAAGAGACTCTTAAAATGAAAAATGACATTGTGCTAAACTTTGCTAAAATTTTATTGCAGTAAACCCTGCTGAACTCAATTTTATAACAAGGAGACATCCCCTAGGAAACAGATGAAGCTTAAATGACACTGAAAGAGAATGACTGTTAGTTAATCGGACCAGCACAACCACAAATTTTACTTAATGGAAATGTGTTTAGCTAGTGCCAAGGAGTTAACCAGGTATTAAATAAGCAGAAATTATCCAACCTTTAAATACACATTCCCAAATAAAGATTAAGAGATTTCCTGGGTACTCAAGAGAGGTTGGTCACAGGGAACTGAAGTTTCAGCAATATCAAACCAAAGAGTTCTAGAAGTTTCACTGTTAATTTTCAGTTTTCTCTTTAATTAGAAACAAAAGCAAAATGCTATGCAAAGCATTTAACTGTATTTACAGTTTAAAAAAATAGCCAGTCTGTGGTCAGGAATTGCAGAGGTAAGGTTCTTCTAGAACCATCCCAGCTCTTCCCTTCTTTTTTTTTTTTTTTTTTTAAATTGCATCTGCCAGATATAATCTCTCTTGATATCACAAATCCTTTGTTAAATAATATAATATGAGCATAATGATTTATCACCATGTACATAGAAAACAACTTCATAAATTGTACCGCCTAGCCACACTTGTGTAAAATTCCTTATTTTCACTGGGGTAGCCTAAAAAATGCAAACAGTAGGTGGACAGTTCTGAATTTACCTCAAGAATGTCTGTTTATAGTATCACAATTTTGTAACATTTGAACTAAGTGGGGAATGATGAAAAAAACCCACAAAATACTTGCTTTTAGTGGGTTCTTTGATGAGAAATAAGTCCTGTCACAGGTCAACAGCCACACATGACATCACTATAGCTTTCTCTATTTCTTGCAGTTGTTTTTCTCAAACACTTTTGATGTTGAACATCTACAGAAATGGCTTTTTGCACAGGCCAGCATGGCCCTGGGGAACATGTTTTGCCCCGTTGGAGAGTTGTGCTTTACTCTCCCATGCTATGGAAGTGATGCCACATCAGTGATGCTGACCGTTGCGCTTGCCTTGATAGCGTTTCAGTTATCCCCGGTCATTCAGTGTATTTTAACTAGCCGTAATGAACGACTGCTGGTAGTCTCCTGACACACGAACCAGATGTTTAGAACAACAGAGCTGAAGCAGGACAAACATTGTTTTGATGCTGACTTGTAGGCAATGCTCTGACATGTTGCTGTTTTGTATCTTGTCTTATTTATCAGGATATATTACCAGGATCTCATTTTATACAAGGACATGAAGACACTACATATGGAAACAACTGCAGAGCATAATTTAATGACTGTAATTGTCCTGATCTCACAGCCGTGCAGAGGAACAGTGATGACAGCTTCACTGTAGATATTTATTATGTTAGAAGCCAGCTACCACTTTCATTCCATGTATTCCTGTAGTGTCCCGAAGCTGCCCTACTTTTGCTATTTTCTGCATAGCTTTATCACAGACTGTGACATATTTTGAGATGGCAAAATTTATCAATAGGTCTTATTCCTGCATTATCAATCTGTAAGATTGTTCAGGGCTCTTTTCACCTGGGAGAGTCTGAAACAAGACCTAGCTTTCCTATGCTCAGCTTAGACCAAACCACCGGGTCATGCAAGCACTGGTCCTTACACAGCTGCCTGGTCTGTGTGCAGCAATGAATTTGATCAAATTTGATTGTCATCTGGCAATAATGGAATAAGTCAACAATAGTTTCCAACTTTTCTGGGCACCTGTGTTTGTACAGAGGTTTACAAAAGCCTTTACCTCTACTGATAACCACGGTTTTATTTAACACAGCAAAGCTCACAAGTCAGACCGACAGCCAAACTGACTTTCTGGAGGACTCTTTGCAAGCAGCCTCACTAGCAAATGAACAAGGTGGGTTTTTTCTTCCAGTAAAGGTTTTCTTTCAGTGGAACGCTACAAGATTCATGGGTGGCTGAAAAACACGCGATGTATAATAGTATAAGTTCAACAAAACAGACATTGTTCCTAACGCTGTAAGAATTCTACTCCAAATTGTGTACATACAATACACATACACACACACAAAGTGATGAGCCTGACTGCACATAAATGCGTATTTAGAAGGCTGCTACAAACACGAGTCTGTATCACAGGCTCCCTGTGAAACAAATGTCCTTATTCAGTCTTTCTGCTGTGGAATGCACTAGGGTTTTATGGGTCTGGTACAAAGCCTGCTGGAAGTCAATCCATTGACATCATATTGCTTTGAATTAAGCTCATCTTGACCTAAAGCACCAACTCTTACTGTGGGTTTGGCCCTGGAAAAACATATTATTTTATCCACTAACCACAAGGGAATTAATTCCTAGTTACGTATAAAATTCCAGCCCTCTGTCCCGATTTTTCCATTTGCTAGTACATTTCTGCCATTGTGTTAGAGACAATGCACGGCACTGAGCGGAGGGCAACTACATAAAGACAGTAACCTCCACAAAAGCAAATGGAAGTCCAGACCGCTTCCTTTTCTGGCTCTGAAAGGCTGAGCTTTTGTGACCAATCTACTGGCCCTGGGGTATGTTTTTGGGCTGAGGTGCATGGAAGCTTCACTTGAGAAGAGGCAGTCATACCCCAGGTTATCCCTAGATGATGCCTGAACAGTGTCATTGTAATGAAGAAACTACAAGAGGGGTTGATAACAGTGTCTGAGTACTACAGCAGGAAACTGGACATATTTGTTCAGCTTTAATATAAACTTATACACCAATTTTCACTCAATGTTTCTTTGAACATAATCCTGAACTATCACTTTATACTCACAAGCACAAGATCACAAACTATTCTGATGATAATAAAAAGCATTCATCAAGATGTGCTATTTTTTTTAATGGGTTTGCTCTGGATTAATGGAAAATACCCGGTGAAATTGACCTATGTAGTATTTTCTTGAAACATCAATAAACGGTGTAACACTCAGGCCACAAGATCCAACAGTTAATACGTTAGGGAATACAGCTGCAGAACATTTCACAGACTTAGGTTCAGACTTCATCTGATATAAACTAACATAGACCCACTATTGCAAGTGGAACAACACAATCACATTGACCTAGACCAGATGCCAGCTTAGTTCTGTGCATTTTCAACACCACTAAAACACACGCTTGTGTGGAAATATTTTAGTGCACAACACTATAACACATTAATGTTTTCCTCTCTGTTCCTCACAAAATTTAGTTCTACCTGCTGTAACAATCCTAGCAAGCCTGCCATACTGTTCGTGAGTTCCCATGCACACGCATTTGCAGAAAAAATAATGCTATGTAAAATGAACTTAGGCACTGACAATTATATCAACATTATTTTTGTACTTCAAGCTATCTAAATTGTTCTTTAAGACGTCAGCCCAAGATCTTAGCAGATTTGCATATACAGCAGCTTGGAGAGATCTTTTTAGACAGATCTAGCTACTTCCCTCCATTTATCTTTTCGCACTGTAGAACCTTTTTCCTCCAGACGGTGCTTTATTTCCTGCCATCTCCAAACACTGGAGTGCTATATAACAGCATTTTGCAGGTTAGTGCTTGCTAGATATAGCACGAAGATTCAAGACCCAAGGAGCACAGAATCACAAAATGAACACAAAGCATTAAATGACAATGTCAAAGCGTAGGAAGGCAGGAAAAACAGTGAGCTGACGAAACACAGGGCGGCGAGAAATATTGCAGAGGGAAATGTTTTGATTCTGCTGAGGACAGCTGGTGGTGACTCAGTCCTGTAAATGATCTCAACCTTGACCTAGCTTTTATCTCGCATTTCTTTCTGGGGAGCACTTTGGGCATCATTCTCAAAGCCACGTGTCTCTATTTTAGTTATCTTCTCCATGAGCCACCACTACACAATCTGTTTAGGTGCAATACCTTGGAACAGAAAAGTCTCTATGTTCCTATAATAGTACCTAGTTATGAAAGTAAAACCCTTGATCGAATCCTGATTGACCAATCATTTTGGATTGCTGCAAAGACTTCTAAGTCATCTGGTCTAATTCTCATTTAGGGCAATGTGAAAACAATTTTTTTTCCTGAAGTGCTCTTTGAAGCACAAAACAATTAAAACAGGTTTTAAAAAATTACATTTAGTACAGACACTCATGGACAACAAATACGTTTGAATGTTTACAGAAACGCAGCTTGTAGATAAATCAAAGTGATCAAAAATTAAGTTCTGGCCACAGAAAGTACCACACTTCATTTTTGCTAGTGCTTTTGAACAAGAACCAAAGTGCAGCTCTCCAGAGATGTGTACTCAATATGTGCTCAGAATCAATTCGTAATACATTGCAGTGACGGACCGGACTGGAGCAGCTACAGTCTATTGTGTCAATGTGTATTTTGGGCAGGCTTTAATCTGAAGAGCCACTCGAGTGTTGTGTAACTATGTACATTAAACTCATTACATTTTTGATAAAATATAGTAACTCCCTATTCACAGCAGCCACTTTTCAAAACTGTGACTTGACTATTTAATTTTTTTTGAATACCAAAGGATGCATAGTCTGCATCACAGACTGACTATATTCAAGATCATTGTATAGAATAAAGTAATTTTAAATGACAACTGTCCTCTGAAAAGACTTGTAGCCTGAAAATACTATGTATGTCATCATCACTTCATTTATCCCTTGCATACTTACTTAAAAAATAAATACCATAGGGAAAGCGGGGTAGGTTTTACATTTAACTAAACCAATTCATTATGCATTTGTACTTTAAAAGGTCAAACACTTGCAAATATTGACAAACAATGAGAAATGGAGAGAGAATGGTCAACTTGCATTGAGAGAGGGAAACAGGAGAACATCAGTGACCTGACCCCATCTTCACATTGGCCTTCCAAGACAGCAACTGATGTCTACTTACTCTTTGGCTCCTGAGTATATGACTGCTTTTTCCTGTGATTCCACCCTCTGCACAAGTCCTCAAGGAAGAGCAATGGAGTTGGGAAACCTCTGCAAGCAAAATGAAGGATGTGGTTATTTGCCAACCCTGACAAAAACACCTCTTTCTTCCCACTTCCCCAGAGTCATCATGCTGTTCACAGAACTTACTTCTCTTCTATGTGATCCTTTGCCCCGGGAACACAAAGAGATCAGACTCTTTATGAATACCCACACCCACTGTGACTGCAGTTGATAGTCTTCAACCTTTATTGACTGCTAAAAGCAAGGCTAGGGAGGGGCCACTGCAGCTATCATTCAATTCCCTGTTACCGAAATAAAAACCTACTAGTAGAAATTCCATTTAGGAGGGATAAAAGATAAGTAGGAGAAACTGTATTAGCAACCCCATTCAGCCACAGCTCTGGGTTTTCTCTTTCTCTGAACTGTAACCTAGGCTGAATTGTAGACAGGGCATCTGGTACCTCCCCAGAGAAACACAACAAATCTCCCCTGAAGAACTCACAGTTGGCTTTGACCTGGATGAACCAGACTTGGAACTGGGCTCTGAGGGTGCCTGGCTTTGCAATGAAGCTCTCAGCTTTCTCCCAAAGCTAGTCCTGAATGAAAAACCTGCTAGGAATAAGCGACCTAATCTGAGCAAATTATGTACCCCTCGAATAAAGCACATACCCCTGAACATCACCAATATTACTCAGAAAAGCTAAAGAAGCATGCAAAAATAACTTAAGAAAAGCTTTGGTCCACTTAAGTCAAAGGTAGGGAAAGACCATATGTGATCAGAATGTCAGAAAGGAGATAAAAATAATCACAAAGGAGGTAATAACAAGGACACAGATAGGCCTAGGAGAGAAAAGACAACATTACCAGCTGCTAATTTTCAATATTTTCTGTTTTGCTGGGCGTCTCAGAGGAAGCAGGGCATGAGGCAGGCGCTTTGCAATATATCTTTGTCAAGTATAAAAAGAAGTAAGATGTCAGCACAGTTTATGCATACAGCGATGATTACAAAAGTTATGTAGGAATAATGCTTGCAACGTGCAAAAATGTGAAGTGTAAATGTGCATGTGAGTGTTGAACATCTGGGTGACAAAGATGATTTACCAACAGACAGAACTGTATATGATAAATAGATACATATACATTATAAAGATATTAGATACAGCTAGGCCATGCTCAGAAAAAGACAAGATGGTTATAGAGATTTTAAACAGCTACGAATTACTGATATCCCTTCAGAGAGCAGATAAGCTGAGCCACATGATGAATTTCTTCACCACTTAAGTAAAGCTAAGGAAAGGAGCCCTACCATATGGATATCCTATGTCTTGGCTGACTGTTTTCTCTCTCCTGAATGGTCCCTGGCAAAGATTCAAGCTAAGCATCCAGAAGTGGGGTTCAGGGTGTAACATCTGTCTGTAGTGCTGTCATGGGAGTTTGGAAAAGAATGAAAGGATGATGAGTCGATTGTTCAAGAAATTTGTCACTTTTAGTATCAGTGCTGCTTGTCCCAAGCTGGGTTATCAAAATGATGTGGCCTGAGACCTGCATGAGCCTCCCAATGGTCCTGGAGATTATAAGAACTGGAAAGAAGACATAAAACAATGCCAGGGCCTAAGACAAGGTAAAAGCATTTGGCAGCAAGCCTGGACTTGCTTTCTCCCTGGAGAAGATCTGTTGGCACTTGTACTGGAAAGTGATGAACAAAAGTTTCTGCCTGTGCAGCATTTCCAGGACAGAGGGATTGAGAAACCATTCTACAGAAACGACTTACCATGGGGTGTGTTTTGGAGATCCAGAAAGGATGGCATTTGAAATTTGATGTAAAATTGAATATATCAAGTCCACAGACAAATCACATTCTAGCATCAAAGTGACAACCTTGTTCCTTCCTTTTCTACTCATTGCCATAGTATATAAGTGAAAGCACCTACAGTCTACAATCCTAAGGACCTACAGGGAGATCGTGTCAGGGGAATTCTGCTGGCCCCTGGGACCACTTATTGGGAGTTTTCTGTTGCAAGATGACAGCAGTTAACAAACCTAAACAGAAGTTCCCGATTTCCGATTGAGATATGTGTTATGACAGTCATAGCTGGCAGAAAACATTCACTGTTTTATTTCGAGGACATTATATTAAGGGTAAGGACTCTGGCAGAACCCCAGCTGGTCTTCCCATAGGTAACTGCATAAATTTCTGCTCCTGATGGAGCTGTAGATGATGTAGCTTGACCACTCTATAATCCACGGCCTGAGGTGCCCTGGTCAACACTGTTCTTGGATGTCAGTCTCCCTTCTGAGCTGGAACCATGCGAGAGCAGGGAAACTTCACCAGTCTGGACTGTCAACCTGTCTGAAGGCATATGGACTGTGTCAGGACTAGATGCCCATGGTTTTTAGAAGAATTATTGTGAGGTGTTTTCAGCAAGTTAATTTATCACACAGAGACACACTTGTGTTCATGTCTTGAAGGCAGCTGGAAATTGGCTTTGCAACAGAAGTCTCTGCATTGCTCTGACTGTTCTCCTACTTGCTCATGACACTTCAAAAATATCCTCTGTTCCTCAAAAGTCAAAAGATTCTCAAAAGCAACTAGATTAAGTAAATCTGAAGACTTGAAAATTAGTCCGGCCAAATCCTGTCTCTCCAACTCTTTGGAAATTGATTGGTAATACACTAGTAAGGCTGATACTTATTAAAAAAAAAACACCTTTCACTCTCTTGTCCTCTCTCTTTGAAACTGTATTCACCTCCCTTTCCCTCTGGGATGTCATCCAAATATTTCCTACTTCATTCAAATCCCTCTTTACCATGTGCCGTAGCAGAAAAGTACAAGAAGGAAGACAGTCCTCTGTACTCTGTGGAAGTTATAAGAATAGAATATTGCTATGGGAGTCTCTACTGAGGTGCAGGATCTGTGCCATACAGCCCCTGTGAAGTTAGAACCATGCTCAGAGGTGCTCTGAACGGCTCCAATACAGTGACATTCAGTTCAGAACCTCTGCCAACGCAGACATGGGGCTAAAGCACTACTGGTATCCCCTGCTCTTGAAGGTACTCACAATAAGGACATTCCCAGAGTCCAGGCTGCATTTTGAAGACTCAGGTAGGTATTTTAGACTCTTGTCGGTGCTGGGGATGTTTCCTGCAATAGGAATGAAGAAATTGATTAAGCAATAGAAGACTCTTCAAACTAAAAGATGGCATAGGTAGGAGTTTGTGTGGCAGAAACCTAAAATCCTGTGCATGGAGCTTTAAAAAAAAAAAAAAAAAATTTAAAAATGAGGCAAGGGGAGCATGGGTAGACAAGTATATGAAGAAGAAATAACCAGGCTCAGGCATCCCTGCTGTTTTCTTTCATTTTCTTCTGAGCAGAGGGAAATCTTGTCAGCTCTTCCCACACTACAGGAGGAAGAGGAAAAAAAAAGAAACATAGTCAACTTGCTTCCCAGTCCAGGTGCTTTATGTTGAACAGAATCACTGAAGATAACCCTGAGACAGGATGGCCCTGGAGACGCATGACACTTCCAAACAGTTGATGGGTGGTTGTACAACCATCAGAACAGCTCCATGATGAAAGGGCTGGATGGAAAGCCCCAATGCCTGCTCACCTGGAGAAGATGAACAAGGGCTGCCAATGTGTCTTACCTGGTTACTTACTGAGATACTGATAGGAGCCAGTCCAGCCCAGCCCAGCCCAGCCTTGCACGGGAGTGATAAGAGCCCTGGGGAACAACTGACCTCTTCAGTAGTTCTGAAAGTCCTCCTGGCTCTTGGCTATCACCAACCCATGAAAGATTTCTGTCTTTAGCTGTATGAAACTTCTGGTCTGGGCTCAACTGAACCTCTGGGGAAGAAACAACTTGGAGAATATTCCAAAAAACCCCAAACACCTTGATCCAAACCTGAGAGAGTATTTAAGAAGATCCAACAGGTGATGGTAGTGTTAAGGAAAAGGGGGAAAAGCAGCCCTTTACTGAAGGTAAATGGAGAATTTGTGGAGAGAGGAGTCACAAGAAGCCAAACACTCAATATTTAGAGTTAAGCTCTGTCCTCGCTCCCTATTCTGAATTTTCACTTTTCTGAAAGAAAAAAAAAATCCAAATATTAAAAACTGTTTTCTGATGATGAAGAATATGTCTATTTGTTTCAACATTACATACTCAGCTGCTTATTAATTTTTAACCATAACTCTCCATACTGCAGGCTCGGCTGACTATTATTTGACTGATGCTGATGCTGTTACCCCAGGCGTGAGCGTGCCCCACTGCACTGTGCTGCCTGGTGGCCTCTGGTGGCCAAATCGGCTTCCTTCTATTTCCAACAAGGTGAGCAAAAGCCCTTGAAAGCTTGGGAGATAAAAATTCTTGCCAGATAGTAGAATTTGGCCATCATTATTACAGACAATGCTTTTCGCATGAAAAGCTAGATTTGTTGTCAGCTAATATGGGTTTCCAAAATCAGGTATATTTCTATTTTGAAATCTGTAAACTACAAAGATCTCCTGGTTTTAATTCTGGGTTTACACATGGGTATTTTTTTTAGGTATGTTCACCACAAAACCTGACTTACATTCTATCACTTCCACTTCTATCAAAATTCAAGTCAATTTACTGCATAAATTGATGCAACTTTGGAACTGAAAAACTTTACCTAATACATTATAAATGGAACTGATAAGGCTCAAAGTATCAATTGGTGCCCACATGAAATATTCAACAAAAAGGTCAGAAATCCTATTTCCAGATGCAGAAACTTCATGAGTGGATTTCTGAAGATAGGGAACAGTATTTTGGTTCTGTTTGAAAAACGATACTGGGGACCAGCATAGGGCAAAGTTATGTACGAAGAAACTACTAGAATTGTGTTGGCATTAATGCACTTGATGAGGGCAGCTGGCATTTCTCATCCTACCATGCTAAAAGAACTGGACTAAGAACAAAAATATCTATTATAAAACTGGAGTTTACCAGCAAGAAATGACAGAGCAGAAAAAAACCCCCAAACAACAAACATATTGTTTGCAGGCTGATCGCAGTGAGACAAGGACTTCAGAAGAACGGAAAGGAGCTCTAAGTGCTTGACTGTTCTTAATCTATTTTGGTATTATTAATGTGAAAATGCCTGCAACAGTTAAGGGCTTCTTAGCCAAAAGAGAAAGGTGAGAAAGTCTAAGAAGAATCATATTCTACAATTTTGTAAGAAGATTAAAAGTACTATAACAAATACCCTGTTCACATTTAACTGCTTCATCTTTTCTAAGGCCAAATCCATCGTTAATTCACTTATACTAGCAAAACTGTATCCATATTGTTCATACCAAATCCTTGAAAAGAAGTCTTTCCTCTTATTACAATCTTTTTAAAAAATACATATATCTGTCGGCAGAAGAAAATTTTTTACCTGACGAGTAAAAGCTTCTAGTTGAGGCAGCTGTAGGCATAATTAATTGTAGGAGGAAGTCTGTTTCACATACTATCTATATAAATCACACATTCAAGTACATGTATTTTTAATAAGTGTACCTTAAAAGCACAGATGAAATAAGATCACTTCAATATTTCAAAAGCAAAATTTATTAAAGGTTTGATTCTATTTCTGCCTAGACCGAGCATCTGCTTCGCTGAGTGATCAGTGTCTCTTGACATTGAATACACATGAAGCTAAGGGAAAAAATGTCAGGAGAACAGGAATATAATCTAAAGAAATAGTCACAGAGTAAGGTCTGTATATGTTTTTCTTTTGCCACTCCATCAATTACTCAAGCAAACCAAAAAAAGCTTGTTTGAGTTCTGTTTTTAATTTTTAAATATTTGATTTTACTACTTCTCTTTGGGTTTTTTTTTTTAATTAGTTGATTTTACTACTAGTTTACAGTAGGACAGTTTTCATGTATGTCTATTGCATATCCAAAAGCAATTAAACTGCTAATAGTCAGGTATTTACAAAACCGTGCGCAGATGATATATAGCAACTGCTGACACCAGAAAATAACCTGAAGCAAGAGAAAGGTGAGTCCTGGTAAATGAAGGTTACTAAAGAGATTAATCTAAGAGCAGTAGTTTAAGTAATCTAATGCTGTATTTTCTTTTCAAGATTTTCAACTAGGACAAGAATGAGACCTAGTCTTTCTACTTCTGATTTACATTTTCAGCCTTCGTCACAGACAAATATTTACTTACCTATATTAACATGATTTCTTTTCATTCTGAAAAGGCATTCATGTACGTCATTCAAAGCAAGTCATGCCTCTGTATAAAAATAAAACAGATGTTTCAATTCTGGGCAACCAGTTAATCTACAAACCAGAACCGCAGCAGTGCAAGGTGCTGGGCACTCAACTCTCACTGACTTCAGTGGGCAATGAAGGTGTCCAGCACCTTGCTGCTTCAACCACAAACCTTTTCTCTGCACAGTAAAGCACCTATCAATTAGGTACGTGACAGGTACTTCCTCCTACATGAAGAACAAATGAAAACAGAAACGTTTCTTCTGATAACGTGCAATACCACTTGCTTATCAGGTGTTTCCCACCTCTACAATACTGTAGCACCTTTGATAAAGAGCAGTGCATTGATATTTAGTCATGAGCAATAATTTAGTTGCCTTGCTGCCAGAGTATGTTACACACTTAAATACGCATATTTTGAGTAGGCACTAGAAAAAAAACTTCTTTTTTGCCTTCTTCAGTTTTGCATGCTAATTGTCACGCTCATACAGCTGAGAAATTACATCAGGCGTCGTAGTGCTGGGAAAGCTCTTCCATGCTGTTTTGCCAGTACACTTCAGTCCTGCCCTTCTGCATCCCTGTTATTCCAGCCTTTGCCCTCTCTTGAGCAGACGCTGCCAATTGTGCTAAATTGGGTAGTGGTTTTGGAAGTGAACAAATTGGGACTAGAAAAAGACCCCAAGCTCATTTTCAATTTTGTTCTGAGCTCCTATTTGAACTCAAGTAGTTAGGAAAGCAATAAATAGGCCAGGGCCATAGGGGAACAGCACTTGATGTACATTTGGGTCAGGGGCTACCACTAGGATTTCTTTAGAAATCCAGATGATATTATATTAAAAAAAAATCAAACCACAAAAAAGTTTTGCATGGAACATTTTGGCTAGTCACAGACACAATACTTTCTGAGATACTACAATAACAGCGCAATCACCACTGCAAAATAGATAAGAATGATATTTAGAACAAAGTTTTTTTTACCCAATCACTTACACATTGCAAACTTACCTCCTCAAATGCCTCAGCTTCCATTTTAAAACATGTACACTACACACGATTTACAAATAATTACTACAAAAAGATAGTAGTTTATGAATGCCTTACACTTAAATCTATTGTTAGAAAAATCTGTAGGTTAGTCTGTAAGAAGTCAGTAATAGCTTAACAACAAAATTTCAGTCTCTATCATTATTATATAGATTATTAAACTACAGTCATCACTATATTATCCAAGATTATTATAGTTGCATAATTAAGCAAAATAACAAATCTGTCTGTCCTTTTTTTTTGTTCTTGTCCTTTAGATGACTAACAAGGAACATGTTGATGGAAATTAGGTTGTTTTTTTAAATGGAGACTTTATTAATCGTTTGGAGTTTGGTGGGCTATTGAGTTCAAGTTTGCTCTACTTTTCTCATACACAGGCTGTAAAGAATTTACGTTAGAATGAAATGATTTTGGTGCTTAGACTGGAAGGTGATCAGGTTTGCATTCAAACATGCTCGCTGGCAGCAGGGCACACTGGGAAGCATGCAGCCCACGGGGTGGCAATTTAGTGGATTTGCTCCCACAGAAAATTCCTCGCTAAATTTTCATGAAAAGTATTAAAAATATAACTTTAATATCTTCAGCTGAAATTCTTGGAGCATCAAAAACAAGACTCAAGCCCCCTCCTTAACAGAATAATAAAGCGTTGCTATTACAGACATACCCAGGTAATTGCAAGGCACAGCATATCAGATGAACTGATGTTACACGTTCTAGATGTGGGGTAAGCCAAAGACTGGGATAGACGTTTTCGTTGTATCTTTGCAGAGATATTATAATCTCTTTATTTTAAAGGCGTCTACTTGCTTCTTTTTTAAGGAACTTTTAACGACAATGCATAATTACCAGTATGTGAAACACCTTTGTGTTCATTACTGTCATGCCTTTTGAAACAACAAAGGGGATACTTTGGTATTCATACAAGTAGATTTGATTAATGTAAATAGCAAGCAACTGTTGTTTACCTTGACTCCTTTCACTCCTTCACAGTTGGACACTGTTTATTATTGCTCACTGATAAAACAGTTCTTCTAATGGAATGAATCATTCAAAGAAATGACAGAAGAATACAAAAACCCAAGAAACATCCACCTTTGCTATTACGGAGACAAGGTCCTTCTCCCTTTACCCTTCAGGGACATCGTGGTGTTTTTCACTAACCCTGAATTTACTTCCAGGAAGGAAAAAAAAATCTCGCATTGTTTACAAAATTATCAGAGTGGCCTGAAAACTAATCAGAGGTGCTTATTCTCATCTTCTTTCAGATCCTGCTTGTATCACTTTAGCAGTCTGCTTGCAGCCCTTTTGATGATACAAAATATGCACATTGGATCATAAAGAAACAGTTCGGGAAACAGGGATGACAAAGCTTAGAGCTACATTATTAAACAAGGCTAGAAAGGTTGGTTTCAAAAATGTAATTTTTAACAGTAATATGATATGTGATACTAGGTGGATTGTATGATGGGTTGCCACCTTGGTGCATAAGGAGAAAACTGAGGAAAGGTAGTAAAATAAGGGTAGATAAGAAAAATACTCCATAGCCAGTTCACGCCACTAAACTTAAATCAGAAAGAATCTCATGACCCTTGAAATAAATCTAAAAAGTCATCTGTCAAGGAATTGACTAAGCCTTTCTTTAAAAAAGGGGTATAAAGTTGGAAGAGCCTGTCAGTATCTGCAGCAATATTATTTGTTGGCATTGAAAAAGTCAAAGGGGACCCTGAAAAAATGAAGACCTCTTGTCCGTACAGTCCCAACTCCTGAGGTAGGTTGCCACTTTGGTCTTAGACCTGCATGCAACCCTTTTATCTAAATACAAATAATTTTCATTACATTAAATGCAGAAAAGCACCAGGTTATAAAGTCCAGAATGTCTGTTTCTGATGCGTTTCATTCATGCTTATTCCAGTGAAATAAGACCTCATAAAGTTGTGACTTTTTTTTTTTTTTTTTGGTAAGAAAAGCATCCAGTCAGAAATATTTGACCAGGTTCTTCTACATGAATGGTAGAAAACCCTAAGCGGCTTTCTCTCCAGCGTTTGTCCCTATGGGGAGATCTCCAATGACTTTGTCAACACAACTGAGTGAGTATGAAAACTTCTATGTTTCTACCTTGGTAGCGTTACCGTAGCCTCCGAGCATGATGTATGTTGAATAGAAAGCTGAGCTCACCCTGTCAGACCTTTGCAGCCTGCGGTCAGAAGCGGCAGGAGCTCTGCTTGCGGCATGGTATGTGTGGGCATGCAACTCTTGCTGTCTCCCAACTAGCAAGGCCCACCAAAAATCACCTCTTCTACTTGATAGTAAGGGCTCTGTTAGGTATGGTGTGCAAACAGACAAACAAAAAGTAACAGCAAATACGAGAAGTTTTAGCCTAGACTGACAGCCGGCACATTCCCCACTGTATACGAAAAGGAGTAGCAGAGAAATGATGTAAAAACTTACCAAGATTGATAACTTCTTCCTAGTGATGATAAGCGAGTGCCACGGCAGTGGAGAAAAACCTGTAATGAGACCCACTGTGCACCTCATTCGTAATAAACATAAGAATGTATTTACAAAAAGGTAGAACTAAAATACAATTGCATGAAATATAGTTACTGGTTAAATCAGAAACAGTTTGGGAGATCACACCTTTGAACAATTAAGAGCACACAGGATGCACTGGTAAACATGAGGCATCTTAAAGTAGGACTATCTGGTTCTAATAACAGGATAAAAAAATTTGGAGAAGAAAAGAAGAAATGAAGACTTTGCTAACTGTTGTTACAGTTGTCTTCTGCTTCTCTACATACGAGCAGAACTCTTCATTTTCACTCTCTGATCTTTCTGTTTTTAATTTAATTTTCAGTGTCAGCCAATTAAAAAAAATCGGATAAAAACTAGTAACTGCTAATCAGTCTATCTTTTCTGAACACGGGCGTTTATTCGTTTGAAACTAATTTACTTGAAATCAGGTTATGTGATGGAAAACAATAAAACTGCATCTGTAAGGGTCCTGTTCTCAATGCAGTCGTTGGTGACTGAGGCCACGTCAGGATTCAAATGAATTAAATTATTTCAGTTTAACAGATCACTACCCAGAGTACCCACATGTAAATAGTGCACGACTGGTTACCCACTGCATCTCTCAGTGACTTAGACAGAATTAAGTCTCATTATTTCTCAAACGTGCTGTTCAAAATGATTTCTAGTAAGGGCTATTACGTGGTCTTGAGCCAGCATAATATCCATGTATTTTGCACACTGAAAAAGACTTTTCTGTCTTCACTCCCCAAGGCAAAAGTATTTCCTCTTTCCTTCGTGCTTTTCACGAGGGAACTGGTCTTTTCAAAACATTAAAAAAAAAAAAAAAATGGACCTGGAAAAAAGGGTATTACTTTCAGAGAGATACTGGAAAGTTCTTAACATGTGTACTCTAATGACTTTTCTTTATTACTAGATCATCCGTGTCATCTTTTTGTTCTGTGTATATGTACTGGTACTAGAAGAAGAAAAAGCTAATAAAACCCAACCAACCTCTATCTTTTCGGTTTGGAATTTAACACGGACTCCAGGACTGGAGGCACGGGAGGGAAATATATGCTGTGAAGGTAAACAAAGCAGTCTGAGCCATTTCTTTTTCGCGCAGTAGCAACATTTAACCCGGCATTTTAAAAGATGATGCTCACAAATATGGTTAAGTCATGTATTCAATTCTACTCAACTACTGGTGTGAAATTTTAATCAAAAAACTAGAGAGCTCATTCAAAAAAGAAATTAGTGAAAAAACTTTGGTCGTCTCTCATCAGTGAAAACTGATTTAGTTATGCAAATTACTGCTATGAATATTAAACCACTGATGAAAGGTTTTTAATGAAGGGATCTTTTGTTTTGGAAATGCAAGGGTATATGCTTTAATTTCTTGCTAATTTACTGTTCTTTGATAATGTTCGCATTTTCCCCAAAGTGACTTCACTGATGGGTTTAATACTGTGAATAGAACTACAGGCCAACAATACTGGTTTTGACAAGCCTTCCCCTGTGTAACTATAGATCATGATTTGCAGCCCCTTATGCACAATTCTATTAGGGTGAATTTTGTCTACAGGGCTTTCCATGAAATGAATTCTCATTTTAATGTTAGCCTCCTGCAGTTTTTAATTTTTAATCTGTAATATGAAATTGCAAATTTTACAAACATCATTTGAAAAAGCCACTAGGACAGAACCGAATGCCAAAGTTTACATATTGCCTAATTAGACTGTTATGAGAAGCAGCTTATCAATGTCAAGCCAAAGATCATCAAAAAATCCAATTACTAATTTGAAAAACACATATATTTATAGGTTCATTTTGTTTAATTTGCATCCGATTAGCTTAATAATTGTTTAAAAATTGTATTAAGGTTAATAATTTTGGTTCAGTTAGCAACACACCTGGGCTGCCAAAGTAGTTTAGCAAATTAGTCGGCTACCCTACCTAAAACAAAACTCAATTGTAATCTTTTCCATCATAAAGCACAGAGAACTCATTACTCAAATGACAAAGCAATTTTAAATATGAAAAGGTATTAAATCCGCTTACTAGCTGTCTCTTTACAGCTGTATTACTGGTCAAACGCTAAGGAGGAAGGGCCCAGTCCGTGTGGGCTCCCCCAAACGCTTTGGAGGACGCACCTCTTTTTACAACGCAGTATGTTGTGTCTTGTAAGAGACAGCCAAGAGCTGCTTTGATATCCTAACACAGTGCAGGAGGATTTGGCCTTTTAAAAGTTGGTATTAAAAGGGGAACAACAGTGTGCAATGCAAAGGGTTTTTCTCTTTACAGTCAATTTAAGTGCAACTTCAGAAGTTTACATTTATAATTATAGCAACGGATAGGTCTGTGAAATAGGTCTTAGGGTTGGACTCGACGTTAAAGGTCTTTTCCAACCTAAACGATTCTATGAAATAAGTCCCATCCAACTTTACGTAACAATTTAACTCGTGAAATGTTCCTTTCCTCCCTGATGCGGCATTGGCGAGGTCAGCAGTGTCCTGAGAAAACACAGTAGCTTGCCAAGACGGAACTGCTGAGTCTACAGACAATAGCGATGCCACGGACCAGCACGGTACACCTATGGAGAAAAAGAAGGTGGGAAAGGTGGGGTGGGATGGCAGTGTCCGTGTTTCATCGGGTGACGTGAACGGGCCTCTTCTCGCTGCTGCAGACGAGCAGCCTTTGCCCTGAAACTCAAAAGTCAAACTCGGTCTGTGACTTCCTTTATTAAAATGGGAGCGTGGTTGAGAAGGGGCATCTCTTGCCTGGGGATGCTAGTCTTTCCCTTTAGTTAATGGAAAGAAGTAGGCTTCTCTAGAGGGCGAATGAGAGCAGAAAACCAAGCTTAAGTGCCCTGGAGGAGCTGCCATGTCTCTGCTGACTACACAGGGATCTTGGGAGGCAAGTCTCGGGATGATCAAATTAGTCTTTGTGCCTGACTCATTCCCTAATTGGCATTAGGTATACCGACTAATGAACAACGTATAGCGTAACAAAGGAAGCACACACTGGAAAAGGAGAAAAATTAGCTGGTGCTAATTGGTGGTCTTGACTTTGCTGATAGTAATCACACACATTTTAAGAGGAGGGCTACAAAGTAATGCACACACTGTAGAAGGTATTACAGTGTATATATACATACGTGTGTCTATATATATATATAATGGTTATACAATTCTATCTTGGTAAATTGACAAACTTGGATTTCAACAGAAAAAAGTTGATGCTTTTTCACCTGGTCCAGCTACCTACCAGATTAGACTGGTGGAAGTCTCAGTTTTAAACTTAAGTTGCAGGCTTTGACTGAAAACATGCTCTTGGTAGGTTAAATTAAAATGAATTTGGCCCTTAACTTGTCTTATGTTATGATCATTTCTGACAGAATGATCTGGTTGACCCTCCTAGAGGGTTTTCTCATTTTCCATTATTTAAAAATAGGTCATTCAGAGCTTTAAGAACACATGCAAAATATCAATTACAAAGTTCACGCAACACATTTTTGGTTAGCTTGTGGAGTATCTTCTCTCTCAAAGAAAAGCAAGGGTTTACAACAGTGTGCTTTGCTTCAGAGATTTACATGGTAAATGCTCTTAGGTGGCTAAGAAAAGTCCAGACTTTATATAATCTACAGTTCTAATTAGTTGATTTTTAGGAAAATTTGTTTGACGTTAAGGGCAATGAAACCTGCATCTTTTCCTGGTATTCATAAACACTGCATTTTAAAATACTTGTAGAGTTGCAAAACTAAGTATATTAGATAAAGATGTAGATGCAACTCTCTCTGAAAGTAGCAGAAGAGAAGATCATGAGCTCATTTCTAGGCCATACAGTAGCCATTTAGATTTCCTTATATCCTTCCACACTTACACAGCAGCCTGGAAAAGGCTCTTAACTGCACAACATCCCACTTTCCATTCCACCATGCTAGCACTTCTAAAACTATGTCTTTTCCTAAAAAATGTGATCTTCTCCCTGAAGAAAATAATACTAAGAAAATGAAATATAAAAGCTAAACATTAAATTGTTTTATTAGAAATAAACTATTAGAATAATAATTCTATATTAGAATAAACTATTTAGAAATACTTTTCAGATGGCTGCAAATCTGTGCAGTCCTTTTATCTACCATCAATGGCAAAATATGGTACATTTCTGGAAATCACATACAAGTGCTTTGTTTGAGGAAAGAGTTTTTTATTGCACCTTTATTGTTAAGAAGTTTCTCTTGCACTGGAAAACTTATGTGTGTACATTGAAACAACAACAATCCAACAAAATACTGTGTCTGTTCAAGTATTCAAACTTGATTAAACTTCTCTTTCAAAGTACTGCAGTTCAGTGAGCCCGATCTCTCCTAATGCTTGGACATTTGTTTTGAAGGATTTGTATCAGCAGCATATTTTAAACTGCTGTTCTGAAGTCAGAATAGATTTTTTTATTCCTAAATGAACACTTAAGAGTTGGACTTCTCTCACACAGTTTTTGTTTTAAATAACCATACATCTTAAGGGGGTAAAACAAGCCATGAGGTATTTTCTGCCAAGATTTTTGTTTTGACTACTTGATCTTAGTATCATACTATAAGCTTTAAAATGTAGTAATTTCATCCATGCAATTCTTAGAGTAGCATTAAAAGCAGTGTTAAAAATGCTGATTTGTTGCCAGTGTTTCTTCCTTAATATATATAGACACAGGAATATTTGTCTCCAAGTGTTTAGATTTCTTCTGGTTTTGGCTAAAATATTTCCATACAATCTAGAGTGACCTGGACACGGTGATCCTGAATTATGACAGTCAAAATCAGATGTGACTGGATACTGAAGTACTTTTTTCCCTCCCTGTGTTTAAATGGTACGCCTGTCCTTAATTCTGAACTTTGACTGTAGGTCTCCAAGTTCATAAGGCATTTAGCAGGGAATATAATTTTCAATTTACTTTCTACACTCTTAAATAGTACAATTTCTTTTTTTCTAATTATCAAATATGCCGTGTATGACTTTTGAAGCAACACAGGCCTGCCTTTAGGTATCACATAACATAAATCACAGTTTTTAAATGAGAATATGGCCACCTTTTCCTAAGTGGCCAGCAGAGAGACCACACATGAGAATGATAACCATCCCATAACTTGGTAAGTACCTTGCTTTCCACAGGATCATCACGGTTTTTATTAGGTTCTTTCCCCGGCTGACAGAACGTGTGATGGTGCAAACTGTGTGCCAACTCCAATGAGGTTGCCCTAACCTGCACGCTTACGCCTGAAAGACACAAAGAGCTGCAGTTTGTGATAGCTTATGATTGCATTGCAACAGGCTTAAAATTCTTCTATTAAAACTTGTTAGATATTGAAACACTTCGTATCCATTTCTTGTTAAAACTGATAATTTACAGTGAAAGATAGTAGAAGGTTTTACTCATTACTCCTTCTGCCACCCATCCGGTAGAAGCTGTGGCTACCAAACATCGGGTTTGGACTACAAGGGTGTATTTTAACCACACGCTATCCTGCATTCTACTGGAATTTAAAAAGTCCTTCTTGAAAAAAAAAATTGTACTAGATTAATATGGAGAACTTGCTTAAATTTGTTAAAAAAAAAAAAAGGTCAAATTTATAATACTGAAGAGCAGATCACTCATTTTTTCTTGAGTTTTCCAATACACTGGTGTTTTTTCCAATTTTTGATGTTAATACCTACTGCTATTTTCTTTATCATACAGATGACTTAGTGAGGAAAAGTAATGATGACACTGCTAGTCACAAATTGGCAGGTACTAAAATACCTCCTAGGCATAGGTACCCATGTGAACCATAAAAACATATTAGTATCTGTCTTGAGTACCATAAAAAGCTAGCAGATGACCCAATACACCTGACAGTTAAAATTCTAGTTGAGTTTTTGTTACCTTTTTTTGCACTATAAAAGGAAAGGTTACTTCATGAGATGTTCCTCAAGTTTATTGCCTCCACAAATTTCAGCCTTTGATGTGCGTGCACCTCTACTCGCAAACCTGAGAATATTCACTAATTATGACTTTTGGAGTTGCATGTAACCTCACATGCAATTTTTAAAAAGGGTGCGAGTCCCACCTGTCTCCGTTTTTTTTGCGACCTCCTCTGAGTGCCAGCCATAAATTATATTCTAAAGAAAAGGAAAGGAAGTGGGAATCTATGGAGACAACATCCTCAAAGATAATCAATTACCTGATATCTTTTAATCTTTGAGAATTGCCTCCATCAGATCTCAGCCTTTGGGAAATTATCAAACCTGATAGTGTTTACAACTCGGCTTCAAGGTTAACAACTACAATCATACTGTTCTCTCAAAATAGCATTGCACCTTAGTGTCAAGTCAGGAGAGGAATGCCATGGAAAGATACAAATTAAAAGGTGGAAAATTCAAACCAATACAAGTTTTCTTTCCACACCTCATGTAATTAAGCAGCTGATCTTGCTGTCAAGAAACTCTTTCAAGCCAAGAACTTACAGTACTCTGAAAGGATACTGGATATGAAAGAGATGCCAAGAACAGACAGAATTGTGGCACTGATTACAAAGCAGGTTTGAAACATTAAAATCCTGTTTTGTTGTCAGGAATTTTTTTGAAGGTTTTTAAACTCTCCATGACAATCAAGTTGCTTTTTCAACCTTATTTATGTAATGGAAGTAGAAAGTCCATATATTTTTAATAAGCGTGGAGATTAAATTTAGAGTATATACATAGGTTCCCACAGTGAACTAATGTAGGCCAGTGACAATCAACAGCACAGTAGTGAAAATGCCATCAAAACGCTGTTCATACTAACATTCCTAGAAAAATGGGATCACGTCTCCTGCTTAAATAATAAGTACCCTGGAGGTATTTAAAAGACGTGTAGATGTGGCACTTAAGAGACATGGTTTAGTGGTGGACTTGGCAGTATTAGGTTTACGGTGGGGCTCAGTGATCTTAAAGGTCTTTTCCAACACCTGAATGATTCTATGATTCCAAATATCATGATCAGTCAGCTCTCTGTATTGAAAACAAGGCTTAAAATATTTATTTCTTCTTTACTGCTGGTTCAAGATCACTTAACAAATCTGAATACTGAGTTGGCTAAAAGCCCAGCCTTACAAGATAATAGTTTTGTGACCACATTTAGTAAAGTGTGACCATGCTCCTAAACACAAAACCAAACAAGAAATATTCTGTCTGTATATTCACTTTCTTACTATATCCATGTAAGATTTTATTTAAAAGTAATACAAAGTAACAGCCTTTTAAAGGGTATGTATTATACCATTCCTGAAAAATTTCTTGATCTTCTATTAACATACTTGCTGGTATTTCTGGAATATTATTGTTTCTTTTGGACAGAAAAAATACATTTGGTTTAGTCTTTCATAGAGTAATATTCAAATATACCAAACTGAAAAAAAGTCCTGTGCACTATTTGGCACCACTTATTTTTTTACAGTTCTTTTTTCCCCCTCCTTGGTCTAAAGCAATCATGCTGCTGGTAAAAAGGCTGGCAGTCATGGTTTTGGGGTTTTTTATGTTACCTGACCGTGGATGTTCACCACCACTCTTCACCACCATTACTTACTATTTATTCTCTACTATCTTTCTTGATGTATAATAATATTTTAAATAGATTTGTAGGTATAAACATATATAGATATATATACATAGAAACATGTAAATGCAGCCATGGGTAACTAAGCACATTTTTATAAATCTGTGAAACCTGAAGTCTTTATAAAAAATATGAAAAGTCAATTTTTTTTACCATCATCAAACAGAAGCTTTCTAGGACCAAGGCATTAAAAGCAGTGAGGCATATAAAGAAAATTAATTACATTCTTTCAAAATTCACAATCAAAACAACCTAGTTAGGTGAATAAGCAACACACTATCTAGGACAGCGATGATTTACTGCAAACACATTAAGGCAATGTCTGCCTGACACTTTGATCCCTCCTGATCTTAAGAACTGCAAAAACTCTTCCGACACTAGAGGTCACCTGTTTACCCATCTTTAATTTTCAAATTACGCCCTTAAAAATTATACAAATGTTTCTTTAAATGAAATACACACTGTGTTCTTTCAACAGTACGCTAAAAAAACTAGTTGCATCTTTGCTGCAATCACTTATAGCTCATACTTTGGGATAGAAAATGACACTGTAAACTCACATCCCAAATGTAAATAAATTGAGGTAGTTGAGAGACTTACAAATTTCCTCACAGAATATTCATATCAAGTATGAGCATTATAATGTCTTTGAACTCCTTTAATGTAGTCTATACTTTAACATTTACTGTATTTCAATTTTGTGTCCAAAAGTCCTGCACAGGAAAACCTTGTTTTTCCCTGGAATATTTACTTATCATAAGACTTAGAATAACAGCCCCTTTTTTAGAACACATTTTGACACAGCAAAACAATTGTGATTTGCATTCTTTAAGGACTCCACCACCTATTTGGGGTTTATCTTCTGATTCCCACGGAGTTTCATAGAAAAGAAAAAGTCACAAGTGCTTTACCTGATTTCTGTATCTGCCCAGCTGATTTCATTTTTTGTCAGTATGATCAAAAGCAGGTCTTTCAGAAAAACCAAAAACACTACCAGAAATAAATTTATAACAGAAAGGGTGAAATGGAAGTATGATAATTTGGGAATTATTTTGTCAGCCGTTTTGCAGCTCTACAGGTTTTTTTTAAACAAGGCATTCGGTTTCCTGAATAAGCAAAAATATCTGGCCATTAGTAGCATTTATAACATACAGACAGTACACATTTTAGAAATACCAAAAGTTTCCTGAAGGGAACTGAGTGTAGGTGTAAATTCAAGAGACAACAAATGACACATGGCATGGGATGAAAACCCCACGTTCGTATTTGCCAGTAAAGTGTTTGAGGAAAGATTAACTTAATTTGAGACACATATCTGTACTTGAGAACAACTTGCAAGACAATTTTTGTGTGCTTTCTTACAGAAGATAATTCTAGGTTTTGTAGTTTCCCTTGTTACAAACTGTGAGGCTCATAAGAAGAAGACATTTCTTCTCTGTCCACCTGAATTACTATGATGCTACAGTTAATATTTGTCATTGCAAGATGGTTCTCCAAAACTGACATTTTCTATTACCAGCTCCCAAACTGTCCCGTGCAAATTTGTGAAACAATGCTGTGTTACCTCTTAGTATCCTTGAGCATTGTACTGGAGTGCTAGCAGCCATGAGATGAGTATAGTAGCCTTGGTCCATGGATCACCATTCAGTTAGGAATGGAATACCAGTTCTTCTTTACTGATGTTTAACCCCCAATACGGTAAAAGTAGTAAACGAGTTCACTGCCACACAGATATTAAATGTATATCAAGTATTAATTACACAGTGTGTTTAGAAACAGGTAAACTGAACTAACAGAAGACAATAGTTACTATTAGTTGTACTGTAACTCAGCTCTAAAAAGTGAATTTCATTCTGCTGCATTTCATTCAGCTGGAAAATAGCTAAAATATTTAAGTAGTTCATACCTTAGAATTTAATCCACAGATCAAATCTATCTAAATTTATATTTAAGGTTGAGTATTGCTTTCATTGAAGGAGATCTTGACATGGGAATGTAAATCCTTATTTAACTATTTTCTCCCTGAGGTCACATACAGATCGACTCAAAGTAATTCTCCAACGACTGCTTAAGATTCATAAACTCAACACTTAATCTAGACAGCACATTCTAACACTTCTCCCAGAGGTTTGTAGAGCGCTTCTATCTGACTTGAGAAATGCTGCTGGTCACTGGACACGTCCAGGCAGAATTTGGGTGGAAAGCAACCGTCCCTCCCCCCCTCTCATAACTGGCCTATTATTTAACTAACTATAAATTAATAATTAACATACTAAGAAGGAAATGTTCTCCATATTATCAGCAAGGCAGAATCTGAAATTCTTTCTACACTGAAAAAATATTTATATTAAATACGTAACTTTGCTAATCATACTTTACATAAGCATAGGAAATAGAAAGGATTTAAGGGATTCGAGGCTGACGGATTTGGGAAGGAATGAATGAACTATATTGCAGGGATCCCACATCCTCCATTCAAAAAGACCATTCCAATGATCTGCAGCACCAATGAAGTGCACAGCATCTAATGATGAAATCAAACATATTTAAATACTAATCACACCAGAACAGTTCACTATTTCCATTTAAAAGAACACGAATAAGATAGATACTGAGGATGTAGGAAAGTGAAGGTGGTTGCTTTGATCATTCAAAATTCCGGCAATGGAAGCTGGAGAATGACAGGTAATTGTCAATCTTAAACTCCCTTTTTCTTAGTCACCCAACTTCAGAAATATACTTTACTGCAGTGAAGCAGCTTTAACTTATAGTAACAACATCCTTCAGAGATACAAAAGAAACGCTCAGAAATGGCCAGAAAAGCTACTGCCTTCGAGTTCTTCAGTAAGAGCATGACAACCTCTGCTTCCTGACATTTATTTTATGTTCCATTCTTTTCTTTATTTCATTGTAAGAAAGTAATCTGCCCAGATTAAAAATCAAAAAGAAAGAGGAGTTTTTAGAGTGGTTAGGTTTCTGAAAAATATATAATGCTGGCCTTTGATGATACAGAAAAGTTAGCAATGAACTTTTTCTACAATGTTCCCTTTTTTTAAATTTGTGTTGGCACATTACCAACAATGTCGTCCTAGAACACAGAGAGATAAGGTAATTTGAAATTTTTCCAGGGAATAAATTTACTAGAGGAAAGAGAAGACTTGTTTCTTTGGTCAACCCCTCAGTTAACAGCTTTATCTCAATTCTTCCTGTGAAATTCATTAACAAAACTTTGGAGGTGCATTTGAGGTGGACTTGCAATTTCAAATTTTTCGAGTGGAAATGTAGTTACCAACACAATACATCTTTATAGAATTTGAGTCAATGTGAATTCAAGTAAAACATGAGCTCTACAAAAAAGCACTAAGTAAATCTACTTTGGAAATGTTCTGAACAGAGAGCAAAGCACTAGTCTGTATGTGTATAGGACTTTGACAATTAAAAACATATTTATACAATAAAATATGTCAGCCAGTTATCTTATTCTCCTGCTATTTTTCCCGGTTTGCTGAGAACACTTCTACAACTGATATGACAACATCACTTACTTAAAGACTTCCGCAGACTAACATTTTTGACATTAGGGACTTCCCATCCTATCTTGTTCATCTCTTCATTATACAGTTCTGAACTTCCACAGAACTTTATAGGATATGCATGATCCTAGCATTACAAACAAATGAGAAGTTACTCTTACACCAGGATTGAACTTTAGAGATTTCTCCTCTTTCTAGAATGGTGTTACATTCCATAAGGAGAGACTCTACTGCTTACCTTAGAGAAAATTGTGACTAGTATTCCTTATTAGTCTTTAGACCAAATCTGCATAACAGTGAGGTAGCCTGTGAAAGTAGGAATGAGAAAAGTAGACAATTCCTGAAAGACAGTTTTGGCTGGAAGGGCAGAAACACCAGCCATGGAGGAGGATTTGCAGTCATTTCATCCGATCTGGCCCCCTGTTAGATTTCAGACTAGGACCAAACACAAAAAATGACATATCAAACGGATTCACTGGAGGAAAAAAAAAAAAAAAAAAAGACACATTAGTATCAGAAAAATATTCCTCAGTGTTTACCTGTATTTCTCAGCCATGCCATATAGTTTGCATATGTGTTTATGCAGAGGTGGCCATTTTCATGTTAGGTGTGATGGCAGGACTTTGCTTTCCTCTGAGATTCTAGGCCTAAAGTTTTATGGATGTCATGTTTTGGAAACAGAATTTAAAAAAACAACCAAACCCCCATATTCTACTTCTCATGTCATTTATATTGCTTGGGTCTTTTTTTTTTTTACCTTCCCCCCCACCCCATGTTAAATAGATGTGATTTACTCCAATCCAAATCACTGTTTCTGTTCCTTATGATAATGAAATGCATAGGCTGTTGATCTTCAAATCCTACTCAAAACCCAAAATATTTCTCAGTTTACTAGTTTTGAAGAAAACAACTTCAAAACAAATCAGACCCTCAAAACACTTCAGTTTAAAGTCCTCTTTAAAGCCTTTACAGTAACACATACAATCACTGGTTCTGTGACATGAGACAGTCACAGATACTGTCTTAAATTGATTCTGAAGCCCATATGCTTCAAGAAAGAGTATGGCACTCTTTCTTTAAATGTCAGTTAGAACTAGGCTGGTTTATACAGTAAGAGCAAGGACAACACCAACTATCACCTTTTGGACAGAATTTCTTGGACTGCTTAGACAGGCCATTAAGACCTATTTTGTTAAGACAGACATTGTCTTCTCTGGTTTCCCAGTAGACACATCCAGTTGTTATTTATGGACTATTTTTTAGTTATTAGGTATTTAAAGTCCATTTAGTTAGAGCGAGCATTAGCTGCTCAACAGAAAACACAGAGCCGTTAGTTACTTTCTTGTAGACTGGAGCACAAACTAATAAAAGCCCGAGTAGCTGCATGCAGAGCCTGCTCAGACACATCACTGCGCTGTTCAGCGCACACACAGCAACAGTCTGCATTCTAGCACAGTTTCTTAGCTTTAAACTCATCAGCAGACATGTGCTGACCGCAGCTGAATTGGTCAGATACATATCGTCACAACACTTAAAACTTCTGATTGTAAGCCTGCAGATTGGAGAATGAACAGAGAGCCACCTCAGCTCTCAGCACCACCTAAAAAACACTAGGAGATAGTGTCCTCTGCATGGATCTGCTACAGCCAGCTGTGACTAAGCAGGCTTCAATGTCCATTTCTTCCATCACCTAAAATATCCCCAGCTTCCATTACCCCAATAATGGGGAGTTGATGACAAGTTCCCTCTGAAGGGAAACATCAAATGCAGTAGTTGTAGCTAATCAAGAGCAGTATAGCCATTTCTCACCTATCTATCTGAAAAGTTGGGTGCTAATGCAGGCCTAGATGAAAATACAATTGAGACTGAACATATTCTGACATTCTGTGAAGTATCTACTGTGTTGGAAAGTTTCAGGTCTTCATCTCCCTGTGCACTGGATGCATCTCCAACACAGGGATATGTACAACGTCTTTTTTACATATCCTATAAGGCTACTCAGAAAATACACTGGTCTCCTCACGTCGCTGACAATCTATTTGCTATGCACAATTCTGCACAAAAAGGCCAATATGCCCTCTTAGATCCTATTGGCAGCTGAGAGTTCAAGAACTGGCATGTAAGTTGCAAAGGTCTCTCAAGGACTCTCTGTGCTTTAACCTATTGTACCAGAGTTGCTCAGGCATCCATCTCTAATTAATCACAGCTACCTTTTACGCTGAATGTGCAACAGGTACCTTGATATTCAGACTTATAAGCAGTAGTTCACCAGCCCAGGTTGCCAACGTGCCATGGTTTACCACTGTGGCAGCAGAGCTGAAACGAAAAACAATGCAACTACTTTATGGCAATAGTGGAAACTTCCTTAGTATTCTTCCTCTACCAGCATACCGCAATGTACCTGCACAAGGCTTAGTTCTCCTGTGGTACGGAGGATGCTTCACCGCTGAATGCTTCCCATCTAAATTAGAGAAGATGGTGTGACCCGTTATAATTTTAAGAAACAGTTGCATGCTACGCAATTAAAAATGGAGCGTTTTCTCACAGAGCAATAGCCTTCAGCCCCTTCAGCAGTCTTGGCCTCTGCCTTAAGACTTTATCATTAGGCCAGAAATTACTGCCTTGAATAACTACAGAATATTAAAGACTGCGAAGATAAGAGAGGTACAGCCACTTACAGGCACCTGCTTCTCTTATGTAACTATGAGAACAGAGAAAATTTACAGATGTGAGCTCAAAAACCATCAAGCCTGTGGGGCTCACCTGGAAGAAGGGTACTTGCATCAAAAGCCTCAAGAGGTTAAAGCATTACTGTATTTCCTCTTTATATCCACATTTTATAGTGAAAGCTACCGAGCCCAAATAATGAGAGCTTGCTGTATTTATGCAATCAGGACACGCAGTAGGAAAAACTCCTTATGGCTCAGTGAAATGTAAATGTGAAAGCAGAAATGCCAAGTTCTGAGCAGAAGCTTTCATTCAGGTGGATCAAATAGTGAACAGGATACCACAAATGCATAAATGATTTCTTGAGAAGTTGAATGCCACGGAAAATGAGAGTACTCCAAAAAGAAATATCCTCTGCAATATAAGATACATAAATAAAATGGCACATACATAAGCATAGTACAGCAGTGCTCTCCAAACCATTTGCCTTGATACCACGTACTGCATTTCATTTTCTCTGCACGTTGTCATTTATTACTGTGCATCACTAATTCTCCCCTTTGTTCTCTGCTGAGATCTAGCCATCTTCTGCAAAAAATTCAGCTAGTAGACAACAATGACCCTGTTTTCCATTAGAATGTCAGATGCTAGGAAAAACAGGGTAAGAAGTGATACAACATCAGTGCTTAACAATAAAAATCTTCCTTTTAGCATAACTTTCAAATAATAGCATAGCTTAGGGATTTAAACCTACAGTAGTGTCTGCAACATTTAGCTGTTATGGGTTTTTTTAACCCCATAATGTGCACCATAATGATAATGGGGTTCTTACAAAGTGACCCCCTATACATTAACTTCAAGGGGTTACAAACACTAAGTTACTTTGTCCTGTTTCCCTTCTGTGAATCAGATGATGGTTATAGCCTCTGGGCTTCTCTGAAAACAATGGGGGATACTTCTAGGAATCAGCCAGAAGGGGCTGATAAAGAAATAGGTTCACAAAAGTGGAGTTTTAGATGCTGTATTGCAGTTAAGACAGACTTGGAGCCATGAACCAAGTGTGAGGAGAAAGAGAACTCTCTTTTGTAGGGTGGGAGGAAACTGGAGAAGTTGCTCAGCCTGCTGGGACTTAATATAAATATAGATCAAATAAAACAGGTACAATTCTGAAAAACTCTCGAGTAACAGCCCAGACCTACTGCTTCAGCTGTTGCTGTGACAAGATGCATGAAGCTACATGACCTGAAAATCAGGAAGATTGCAAATCCTGTGCCATAGACCAATTAAACCTTTTGGGTAAAGACATTCCTCACATTTGGAAGGCTGAAAGAAAAGCTGGAGAAAAGACTCCTTAATCCTAAAGCAATAACCATCACCAAAGTGCTGACTCATCACAAAAAAGGCTTGGGGGGTTGTTACTATTTCAAGACGAATAGACCATCCACTGGTCCTGGTCAGTGGAAAGCATATAACTATGGTACAGCAAACACATGCAGGAAACAATAGAGCTAATTTGAAAAATATGACTAGATCCACAGCATTTTACACTTAAAATATACACACTAGAATTGAAGTATAGAAAAAATAAGTGCATTATAACAGGATAAAATGCCCAAAGCATTAAAAAAAACCTATGCATATGGATACAGCACATTCCACATATTGAGAAAAACAACACCTAAAAGAAATTCTGTCATATCGCATCTGAGCTCTGAATGTATGGACAGCATCCAAAGCGTTCCTTACTTAATCTGACTATTTTTTAATTTAAAGAAAGAGAACAACAGACTTCACAAACAAGAACTCACCTGAAGAAAGGGCCATTATCATTCCCAGAAGGAAGAGCTAACAAGAACACCCTAACACAGCATCCAACTGCCCTTCCATAGAAACGTCTCTAACTCCATGGACTCAATAAAAAAGTCAACTTTTAACTCTGGTCTTAAAACTGCACAAATGTTAGATGCCCGAGATTAATTTTCTCCCTTTCTGCATTTAATACAGTAAACAGGAAGCCACCAACCTTGAAGAGAAATGCACACTGCTATTACCCCTACACTGCAGACACTGATCTCTGAAAACAGTCTCCAAACCACACTAGCTACTGCACATTAATTGCAACTCTATGAAAAGGGGCAACATCACAACTTCATACACTCACTACTCCTGTCTCTCTTATCAACGCTTACTTACACATGGAAGTGCTGCACAGTCCAGCCCTGTTTACAAGTGTCTGTGCTGCAGAAAACCCACCGTACGCTTTCAAAAACGTGCCATGTGGCTAGGAAGGATGAATCTTTGAAATACACTTGTAAGAGGACAGTAGTAATTACATATTATTAACTGTTCTTAAGAACACAAAACACACAGGTCCCAAACTGTTTACAAATTTAATGACTTACAGATCTAGACTTTTCAGTACAATGGACTCAAGGGTTTTTTTAAAAAAATTATTAAAATTTCAGCATAATAGTTCTGCTAATACGTCTATAGTTTTTAAAAGAATATTTACAGAACTGTAATGAAAAATAAGACTTAAGCACATGAAAATTTAAGCAGAAAATAGCTTACAATTAAACTGGCAGTAAAGCAATATGGCTTCCTGACTGCTGTACTGACCAACAGAAAAAGGGGGATACTGTTACAAAAAGATTTATTTTTATGTTTGCAGTTTTGCACAAGCACCCCACCATTTAGGAACCACTACACATAGACAAATCTATTAAAACAGATATCTACGCCATATCTGTAAACACGTTAAGAAATATATTTTGAGAATATCATAATTCAGTGATTGCTTTACAAAATCTGAGTGCAAATCAATTCACATTAAAACTCTGCAATTTCAATTACTGAATTGATTTAAAAACTGGTTGTGTGACTATTAAGACTATTTTCTCGGTTTGCACTTGTTCTTGATCTTGTCTTCCTGTCCGTTCCTCCAGCAGTCCGAGTAGCCCTTACATCCTCTTTGCCAAGTTCTTCTTTAGTTTTGTTTCTTTTTCTTTTCTGTAGCGATCTATTTTCATCATTCTCTATTTGTACACAAAAAAAGTAACTGTAAATTTGTATCATAAATCAAACATTTTATACAAAAGCCAATCTTCAGTTACATTGTTTTTAAAGGAAATGTCCCTAATGACTACATTCCAAAGATTACATCTATGAATTCAACAAACCAGTTACAAACCCCATACTTCTGCATATCCAATATCCTTTAAGACAGATCCCTGAGGACTTACAGCTATTTCTGAAAGTAGGTTAACATTAATGAGAGCACCAAAACCAATTAGCTACCATTTTAGCTAAAATTCCTTCTACTGATATGTAAAACTAAAACATATCCAACACTGAAGAAAAATCTTGCAAAAATGAATATATAGTAACTGTTTTATGGTCCAGATAAAGCTGGAAAGTCAAGCTTTTAACTGTAAAGAAAAGACTAGACATCTACCTAAGTATCTAGATAGCACAGAAAAGTTAAGCTGCTCCAGGAGATAAGCATCAACCCAAGCACCAGACATACAAACTGTCACTAAAATCCACATGGGGAAAGATGACCTCCCCGGAAGAGAAACTATCCAGGCAGGTAGTAAAGCATCAGAAGAGATCAATCATTTGGCAAGTACATATAGCAGTATCCGGAAGCAGGAACTGGCAAGAGCGTAAAGGGAAACAAAAGACAACTTAATAAACCAAGATAGATACATGGCAAAAGAGATGTACACGTTATATGAGGATAAGCACGTGCAATAGAAAAGGGAAAGAGCCAAAGAGAAATGAAATGAAGGGCATGGTCAAATCACAATAAGGTTTCTAACACAATTTGGCAGGAAACGCCTCAATATGTAGCTCGAAAGATTCATTGTTATTTCCATTTGCACACATTTATTTGATAATATTTTTCTAATTGCATCATGGTAGTTCTTAAGCTACATCACATCAAGCCAAAAATTCCAGGGAATATTTTAATGTCTGCAGCAAGAGTTCCACTGGCTTGGGGAAAGTAAAAGAATAAAGGAAGAAATGGGAGACGCATGGAACTTTTGCTGTCTTTTTAGCTCAAATACAGCTTCAGGCCCTTCTAGCATCAACTTCAAAAAACAACTGATGACTAGTAAAGGTTCTCCAAAACCTAGAGATATAAAAGCAGGAGCTTGGGATGGTATTTAGGAGAAAACAAGATGAACAATGGTTGCTACAAACATGTGATTATCATGTTCTGTCATTACCACCTTCTTCTGCATGCAAGTTAGTCACTGTATATACTCTAAACTACAATTTATTGTTATGGATTGAAAGAGAATGTATTATAGAAGAGCACGAAGACATTTCAATACCCCAACAGAGGAAAAATACAGGTCACATCCCATAAAACCAATCCCTTCTACTTAGGAACACCATCTTGTTTATATAGGATAACAGAGACCCTATTTACTTAAGTCTTCTTGCTATATTAAAGATTTACTCTATCTACATTAGAGCATGGCAGCCCACAGTAATACTAGAACTTTGTACACATTATTGTTAATATCTATACATAACTTAGCTATACTTAGAATATAGAAAGCAAATTCTTGCCTCACCTGATTTTGATTTTTTGGATGCTAAGTCATCTGTTGGCAACTGGCATTTTCTTCTGCGAGAAGTGAAAGTTGCCTGTTGTATGGGGTTAACATCTTTTCCTTTTCCAGACTGATTACTTTTATCAGAACCAGCGGATATCAAACACACAATCTGAGTTTCCAAAGTGTTACCATTTTCTGGCAAGTCGCCATTTTTACGGAGAGAAGTAGAAGTAGCTGCCTCTGATTTGAATTCCACCTTTGTCATTCTGTTCCTCAATTGCCTTGTATTTCCCTGGGATGAACTATTTCCTAGAGATGTATCTTCACCTTCTTTAAGAATCCTCTTTTGACCTCTGTCTTTGGGCAAGTCAGATTTTTCCCTGAGAAAAGCAGACCTAGTTTCTTCAGATTTGGAAGAAACTGTTTTCTTTCTGCCTACTCTTGATGGATTTTCTTTTGCAGATGGAGCTACTTCCAAAAGTATACTCTGTTGTTCTTCAGGAGTTTCATTCTTACCATCTTCTGGCAAACCTTGAAGTGAGGTGGAACTAACAGCCGGTGAAGTGATTGTTTGTCTTGAGTTCCCTTTTGAAAGATCCATATTTTCTTGGGAAGTAGAATTTTCCAAAATCACTTTTTTTGCTTCCCTATAGTTATTCTTTTTACCACTTTCTTTTGATAAGCCCCGTTTTCCCTGAACTGAAGTAGAACTTGTGGCTTCTAACAAGAGGGCAATTTCTTTCCTTCTGCCTTTTCTCAGTTGATTTTCTTTTACAAATGAATCAAAAGTTTCTAATGGAACATTTTGATCTTCTTTAGAAGCTTCTTCTCTACCATTATCTGCTGGCAAACCGCATTTTCCTCTAAGAGAAACGTAATTAGTTGTGTGTGATGCCAGAATGGTTTCTTTCCTTCTGCCCCTTCCTAATGGCTTCTCTTTTGCACAGGACACTGTTTCCAAAGGCGTATTTTGTTCTTCATTAGTACCCTCCTCTTTATCATCAGTTTCTGTCAAGCCACACTGGAGAGAAGATGAACTTTTTGCCTGTGCTGCTAGATCAATCTTTTTCCTTTTGTCCCTTGCTGATGCATTCGCTTTTGCCTGCAAAGTCTTATTTCCCAAAGCTGGATTTTGATCTTCTCTCACGGTAATCTTTTTATCATCACCTTCTAGCAAACCACGTCTTTTTCTGATAGAAAGAGATCTAGATGTTTGTGATGCTGCAGCAACCTCTCGTCTTTTCCCTCGTCTCAGTGGAATGTCTTCTGTTGAAGAGGGAGCATCTTCCAAAGCTGAATCTTGCTCCTTTACAAAAGCCTCATCTTTACTATGATCTGCAATTAATGTTTGTTTTTCCATAAAGGTAGAACAAGCTATCTGTGGAATGGAAACAACTTGCTTTCTTTTGCTCCTCCTTACTTGTGAAGAAGGATTTTCTGAAGTCTCATATTTAGAAACTTTGTAAGTCATTCCTTTGTCATCCCCAGGTAAACTCCTTTTTCCTCCAACTGCTTTGGAACTGGCTTCTTCAAGTTCAGAATTAACTTTTCTACCTCTACCTCTTCTACATGCTGTTCCAATTTTTTGTGCTTGATTCTCTTGTAGGATTTCAGTTTGCTTTGGCTGAAGTATTCTCTGTTCATTTCTTATCCGCTTTTGATTGCTATGAGCAAGATTGTCACTGTTTGCAGCAGGTATTGATGTGGCAGCTGGGTCGTTCTGCTCCTTCGTGACTTCGTATGTATTCTTGACACAAACAGAGCCCAAAGAATCTTTGAGAGAAGATTCATCCATTTCTGTTTCTGACTTAAATTTGGGAGTAACTAGTTCTAGATTGTTTACACCTTCGGCAAATTCATCAGTCTTTTTCTCCAAAGAGTCTTTTTTGCCTCTCCTGTTTCTAGTTCTGTTTGTTTCCTGTACTGCACTTCTGTTTGCTTCCAAGTTCAGAGCAGTAACTGGCATTTCGTTCGTCTCTCCAGAAGGTGACTCTGCCTTTAATCTTTGAGATGCTTCTGTTGCATTTTCCTGAGCATTTTCTGTTTCATCTCCCTGAGATACTTTAGTCTCATTTTTGATGCATGATTGTGTTTCAGTATCAGTTTCAGTTGAAGTTTCCTCAGTTTTCTGAATGTTTTGTATATTTTCAAGCACCATGCCGCAAGTGTCTGCTTTTACTTGAGTCAAGTGCTTTCTAGCACTTCTTAAAGACTTGACTCTTTTCTCTGTTACCTTTATTTCAAGTTTAGTTCCTTTTTCAGATTCTTCTGCTGTGGGAGTCTCAGTATCTTTGTCAAAAGTCTGTTCATCTCTTTGTATCATCTTTGCTGATAGGTCTTTACGAAGCTTCCTTGTTGTCCCGTGAAGGTCCTCTGAAGAAGTGTGTTTAACTTGGTCATTTCTAGCTCTTCTTCCTCTTTTAGGTGGAATCAGTGGCTCTGCGTTCTCTACTTTTTTTACTTCTCTAGACCTTCTCCTAGGTGACAGCAGCATTTCTTCATTGTCTTCTACACGACCTTCATTAGACTTGTTTTCAGGTTTTTTTAAACCTGTTTGCAGTTGACAATTTTCATTTTGAATGCTACTAGATACACTTACTGTCTTTACACCTGGATCATCTTCAGTTGCTAATATGTCATTGATACCATACTCCTGCAAAGTCTGTTTCGTATTTGCAGGTTCTTCTCGTAGCACTGAAGAATCTTTGCCACAAGACTCAAGGTTCTCACTTGGATGTTTTAACTCCTTTGGTTCTTTCCTTTTACCTCTTCCTGGTCTTTGAGCAGCTCCACGTGGTTCCACAAATGAAACAATTTCAACATTTTCCTGATCAGGGTGATTTGAAACAACTTCTTCTTGTATGCAATAGCTTGTTCTCCTTCCCTTTTCTTTGTTTTTAGCTACTGAAGTTGAAGTACTCATCTCTCCCACCTCCTCTTGGGTGCTCTTTTTTACCAGACTTTGCAATTCTTTCAAATTCAAACCCTCTTCACTCTGCTTTGCTGAAGCAGGATGTACTGTCTTCCTCGATCTGCCCCTTGTTAGTCTCTGAGTAGACTGGTCTTCACTAGGTGATTCCTTCTGCTGAGAATCTTCACCTTGTGAAGTATTTCCTTTGTCTTCTAAAACAGGGAGTTTTTTTCCCCATTCAAAGTTTTAACATAGAAAAGAGCAAAAATAAAAGTTACACATTACTGTGCCTGATCAAAGTATCTGAGAGTTTCAATTTTCCTAACAAGAGTCATCTTGCTCAAACAAATCACACTTAATATTCTTAATTAAAAATAAATAAATGAATATTTTAACAAATTACTAGATAAAAGGCCAGCCTTCTGACCAAAGATGTTTGGTTTATTTGGTAGGTAGCATTTGTAGGTTTAAGCTCCGTTCTTGAAAGTCTTTGCAAAGAAATATAATTTTAAGTGGAGACCTTAACATCAAGTTTTTTTACACTGCTGTGTCTGGAGATGCCAACATTATGACACCAACAAACTACTACACTGTTACTTCCATACCAGTAGGATTCCAGCACCTGGTGTTCATTAGGGATGACTGCACAAATTCCATAAGCTTTGCACACTTCGCACTGGATATTTTGGAATTTTTAAAACATATGTTAAAACTCCATAATAACATCTATTACCTTATATATTCATTATTCCTCTATAGTTAAAGTAAAAGTAATCGTACTTACCGTATTTATGAGTGGAATTACTACAGTGAGATGCAGTATCTTCTTCCTTAGAATCTGTAACACTTACTGATCTGGCCTAAGGGAATAAACAATAATCAACAAATGCATGTCTGACAGGACAAGAAATAATGGAGCGAACCTATAAAAAATTAATCTATAATAATACTTGAAAAAAGTCTTGTCAAATACTTTTCTCTAAAAATGAAATCAACTTAGTTTTATAACTGCATCCATATATATGACATTAGCACATAAATATATTGAACTTGCCATTGAAGCTAGTATAGCAGTTTTTAAAGTTAAAGATAATAAACAGTGCATAGTTAAAAAAAAGTATTAATTAAGTTGGCTGACAAGTGTCTAAAAGTCCTCAAAAGGAATCTGGGGTACGAAGCCGAATCATTTGAGTGTTTTGTAGTGTTTTATTGTAGTTCTACACTGATGAGCACTAAGTCCAGTGATACTCAGCATTTTACCTATGGATCTGGGAATGAACATAAAAATCAATACTAATAAAATCCACAAATTACAAGACTGATGAAGCTGTGAATTATAAGGTCAGAATGGTAACCCAGAGCAACCTCACTAACTACTTAGACAGGCTTCCTTCAAAGAAAATACATATTAACACAGGCAAATGTACAGTGATATATATAGCTGTCTCTATAAAATAGACAGCCATTCAGGAAGAAATGAATGAAAGACTTGGGGGCATAGAGAGCAATCAACTGACCATATAGTAACATGTTTTGTCAAAAGCTCAACACTTTTGGATGTGCAAAGGAAAAGAGAGCTTAAAATTTAATCTATAGGGTATGAAGCAGCTGTACAAAACAAAACAAAAAAACCACCAACCATGTGCCTGGCTTATGAAAAAGAAGGCTGAGATAAAATCTGACTATGGTTTGTAAGCAATTTAAAGGGTTCTTTAAATGTAACAGGAACAAATGACCAGAAAAAAAACCAACAAATGTTCAGATTCAAATTTGTAATAAGCTATATCTTCTAGCAGGGGGGCATTCACCTGGACAAAGCTACCAAGGAAAAAAAGATTGCCATCTTTACAGCTTTCAAATCAATACAAGGTGCTTTTCTAGAAGGTATCTTTTCCTCCAGAGGTTATGGGCATGACAGATTTAAGCACTGTAACATACAAGATGTTACACTAAGAGGTCTAAGAATTCATTTCAACCACAGGCTTCAAAGTCTAAATACATTCCTTCCAAAAGCTAAAGAAAGTATCTTACCTTCATGTCCTCTTGTATATCAAACATTTCCGTAACTCCAACATAGTCCACTTCAAAATCAGAACATTTCTGCCTGGGTTCTGCCATAAGCCTTTGCAGACCCACAAAATCATCAACTGGTTGATACTTTTCTCTTGGAGTCTTCACTAACCTACTAATACCAAACACATCTTCTATGGGTTCAACTTTTTCCTTTGGTGTCTTGAAAATACGGCTGACCCCAATCATGTCTTCTACTGGTTGATATTTCAGCTTTGGAGTTCTCTTGGTTAAAGTAACACCTGCTACATCTTTTACTGCTTCCCTTTTTTGTACTGGAGTCTTCAGCAATCTTTCAAAGGCAAATTCATCTGTAACAGGTTCCAACTCTTGCTGTGGGGTCCTCATGAGCTGCTTGATGCCCGACAGGACCTCAACTGGCTCTGGCTTCTGCTGTGGGGTTCTCATGAGCTGCTTGATGCCTGATAGGGCCTCAGCTGGCTTTGACTTTTGCTCTGGTGTCCTCATGAGCTGCTTGATGCCTGACAAAGCCTCTACGGGCTCCAGCTTCTGCTTTGGGGTCTTCATGAGCTGCTTGATGCCTGACAAAGCCTCTACGGGCTCCAGCTTCTGCTTCGGGGTCTTCATGAGCTGCTTGATGCCCGACAAAGCCTCTACGGGCTCCAACTTCTGCTTCGGGGTCTTCATGAGCTGCTTGATGCCCGACAAAGCCTCTACGGGCTCCAGCTTCTGCTTCGGGGTCTTCATGAGCTGCTTGATGCCTGACAAGGCCTCTACTGGTTCTGACCTTTGCTCTGGGGTCCTTAAAAGCTGCTTGATGCCTGACACAACCTCAACTGGCTCCAACTTCTGCTTTGGAGTCCTCCTTTTTCTTCCTGATTTTACCAGAGACACTTGTTCTTCTGGAATTATTGATAAACTGTCCACACTAATATTTTCTTCCAGCATAGCTTTTCTTTTTTCAGGAGTTTTTGTGCATATTGCATCAAATATAGACTTTAGAGACTCCTTCTCTCTCAGAAAGTGACAAATGCCTGGACTATCTCGTTTCTGTTCTGAAGCATCTGAACTATTTAATGGTGACACCATCATCTCTCCTGAAATAAGCAACAGATTTATGTAATTTGGAAAATGAATTAAGCAGAAAATCCAAGCATTCTAATTGCTGTATAACTAAGTAAAATGGATTCAAACAGACGGAGCCTTCTACAAACCAAAATCCAAAAATGTGCATTGACAATTGATTTGGTAATTAGCTTCTACAAGGTACAGCACACACATTTAAAAAACTGACTATAAAAAAATCTGATTTTTTTTTTTCTTATTTAATCTGATATAAAAATTAATGTTTTCTATTGTCCCTAAAACTTCTTGTGATGCAAGAATTTTATTGCAATTTCCTTTGTGTTTTGAAGCAATACATAAATCACAAATTTTCACATTCAAGAACATACATTTGACCTTCCCGACACCAGGGAAGAAAAAACATGACAAGATATTTTTGTAAAATTTATATCATAGAATATCTCAAGTTGGAAGAGACCCATAAGGATCATTAAGTCCAACTGCTTGCTCCTCGCAGAAAACTACCTAAAACTAAACCATATGACTAAGAGCTTCGTCCAGACACCCCTTGCACTCTGACAGGCTTGGTGCCATGACTGCTTCCCTGGGGAGACTGTTCCAGTGACCAACCACCCTCTCAGTGAAGAGCCTTTTCCTAATGTCCACCCTGAACCTCCCCTGACACAGCCTCATTCCATTTTCTCGTGTCCTATCGCTGGTCACCAGAAAGAGGAGATTGGCACCTCCCCCTCCGCTGCCCCCCTTGAGGAAGTCGTAGACTGCGATGAGTTCACCCCTCAGCCTTCTCTTCTCCAAGCTGAACAAACCAAGTGACCTCAGCTGCTCCTCATAAGTCTTGCCCTCGAGACCTTTCACCATCTTGGTCACCCTCCTCTGTACACTAGAAGTTTGATATCCTTCTTATAATGAGGCGCCCAAAACTACACACAGTACTCGAGGCAGGGCCACCAGTACGGCCTAGAGCGGGACAATCACTTCTCTCAATCAGCTAGTTATGTCGTGCTTGTTGCACCCGGGACACAGCCGGCCCTTTTGGCTGCCAGGGTACGCTGTTGACTCCTATTCAACTTGCCACCAACCCAAACCCCCAGATCTCATTCCACAGGGTTGCCCTCCAGCCTCTCGCCCCCCAGATCGTATGTATAACCAGTATTACCCCATCCAGGTGGAAAATCTGGCACTTGCTCTTGTTAAATTTCATATATTTGGTGCTTGGTCAGCTCTCTTGTCTATCAAGATATCTCTCTAAGGGCCTCTCCATCCTCAAGGGAATCCACAGCTCCTCCTAGTTTAGTATCATAGGCAAACTTCCTTAATGCACATTTGATTCCTGCGTCTAGATCATTTATAAAAACATTAAAGAGCACTGGCCCTAAAATTGAGACCTGGGGCACCCCACTGGTGACTGGCCACCAGCCTGATATAACCCCATTTACTATAACTCCTTGAGCCTGACCTATCAGCCAACTGCTCAGCCAGAATATTATGGGCTTGTCTAGCTATGTATTGGACATTTTATCCAGAAGGATACTGTGACAGCATCACATCAAAAGCTTTACTAAAATCCCAAACCACCACATCTACTGACTTCCCTTGTTCAACTACATGGGTGACCCTGTCAGAAAAGGAAATGAAGTTGGTTAAGCAGGAATTTCGCTTCATGAACCCATGCTGGCTATGACCAATGACTGCATTGTCTCTCAAGTGTTTTTCAGTAACTCCCAGAACAACCTTCTCCATAATTTTACCAGGCACTGAAGGGAGACTGACAGGCCTGTAATTATCAGGGTCTTCCTTCTTACCCTTCTTGAAAA
>NW_010973266.1:2794852-2809549 GCF_000737465.1 Haliaeetus leucocephalus
CACATCAAAAGCTTTACTAAAATCCCAAACCACCACATCTACTGACTTCCCTTGTTCAACTACATGGGTGACCCTGTCAGAAAAGGAAATGAAGTTGGTTAAGCAGGAATTTCGCTTCATGAACCCATTCAAGACCAAGCCTTGAATATTGAAAAGCTAGCCTTGCTTTGGTCCCTGGAAAAGTAGTGGAGCTGGTCCTCTTGAAACACCCTTCTGGGCACAGGAAGAACAGAGTGATTGGGAACAGTCAGCATCAATTTATCAGAGGAAAAATCAAACCTGACCAATCCAATTACCTTCTCTGGTAAAAAGAACAGATTTGTGGATGAAAAGAGCGCAGTGGCTATTATTTAATGCAACTTTGACAAGGTTTTCAACACTGTCTCCCACAATATTTTGGTATCCAAACAAGAACATCACAGGCTATATGAATGGGCATCCATTTGAATAAAGAACTGGTTGGATGGTCAGGCTCAGAGAGTTGCAGTTAATGAGTCTCTACCCGAAGGCCAGTAACGTGTAAGAGTACTGCAGGCTGGAGAAACAGGCTAACTCAAGGAGTCCCTTATCCTTAACTGCAACTATAATCTCAATCTTAAAACTACCACTCAGTTCATTTTAAAAGCATAACCCTCCTCTTCAAACTAGAAATAAAATACACGTCTGCTGGTGTCAGTTTTTAATCAAGGCTTGTAGGATGTAGCAATAACTTGCCTTTGTAGTTCCTATCCTGTCAAGTCCTAATCATGAGATAGATGTTCAAGTCCTTCCAAATTCCTGGTCCAGCAGGATTAAGAAATAAACTAGTTTTTTCAACCCATATTCCCTAAATTATGAAACTAAAGTATTCACGATGTACAAAAGGATCAATGTGTATAGAATCTAAGATTAAGGGCTTGCCCACTGATTGAAGGAAAGCACTAAACAACAGGATAAATAACATCTGATAACAGACATCTTCAGATGGATGAAGATCACTCTACTAGCTCTCCATTTCAAAGAAAACACTTTTTGCTGGACCCCCTTCTGAAGTTGTAACAAGGTTTGTTATACCTAAGCCTATCTTCCACATCTGAAATAAACCAAAATACATTTCAACTATTATTATTATTATTTTAAATATTGGAGGATTTATTCTTGATTTTTCTTGGTGTTTCAGTAGATGCTCAGTTTTGCTAAATTCTCAAGAAAACAGAATTTTAATTTCAAGAATTCTGAGTTATACAGGGACATGACGACTGGTATGCAAGGTTATTAGTAGAAGATGCACAACCATCTTAATACAAATCTTCCTAACCTGAGACTTTGTAAAAAAAAAAAAAAAAACAAACAAAAAAACCCCAACCAAACAAAAACCTTAAATAGATTTTTTTCTGCAAGATTACACAATAACCTCTCCCTCCCATGAAAGTTTGTCACTGGATTTAGATGTATCCACAGATAACCGATTAAGAAAGTGCCATGCTTCAGCACAAGATTTGCCTGAAATATTTTGAAGTTTCATACCAAATAGAACAAATAAGAAAATAACACCTACTCAGAAATTAACTGGAACTACAACAATGTCTTTTAATACATGATAAAAATCAACAGTTCCTTTTATGGGCTGCCAGGTGCTTCATCTTAATACATCAAGTCTGCCTAGGCTGAGACTACTCACTGTCTCAAGCAGCAGACACACCACTACACTGCTACCCCTAAATATACCTAAACAATCCCTTTCTTTCCAAATAACAAACATACCAGATTCTTCAGGAGTGTGCAATTCAGAAATTTCCACTGCAGTACATGTTGGTGTAAAATCAGTCTTCTGAACAGCGTCCAAAGATAATGTTTTTCCACTCTTATTTTCCGGAGTTTGAAACATTTCAGTCATTCCTATAAATTATATTCAGAGATATGAGCATATGCTTTGACAAAAGAACTACACAGTTGGCAGAGTGAGCAACACACTTTAAAAACTTACCTGTGAAGCTTTCATCCATATTCATGTTTAGCTTCAAGATAGGATTTTTTACCACTTTAGGGACCCGTCCAGCCGTTCTGACTGTGGTGGAATAAGCTCTACCTACAACTATTGTAGCAGGTGACTCTGCATGACCTGTACTAACATGACCATTTATTTTTCTTTCTGGAGTCTGCAGAGGGGAAAGAAAGGAAAAAAAAAGTTAGTAAACAAAGATTCCTTATATATAAAAATCTACATTTCTTACACACTGTGACAAAGACAGCAACACCCATTTAACATACTAAAAGCTCAGAAGATTCTAGCTTCTGTAGCAAAATACCTACAAGCTGTTTTATGGTTGTGCAAAAACAACAAAAAGAAACATGAAAAAAGAAAAAGAATACCTTCAGTGATTGGGTTATTTTCTTTCGGGATCTTCCCTTGTGGACACGTTTTTTAACAGTCTTTGACTGTGGTCTTGCAACACCTAATTTTACCACTTCTGCCCAAGATTTTGCAACTAGAAAGCAAAAGAGAAATAACCCCTTTAATTCTCAGATGTATAAACTGAAGTTCACAATTATTTATGATTCCAGTGGATTTGCTGCAGTGAGGCATAGGAAAATGGTTGTTGTATCATCTGACAACACCTATACTAAAGTGGTCCATGCAACACTTTCACTTGGAAGACCCAATTTCAGCTGAAGTTAACAAGTGTCCAAGTACCCAGTATGGCTTTCCACAATAAAACAACAAAAAAAAGCTTCATACAGTGTCAAATAGGTGTTAGACCCTAGAATTGAATGCTGACCCAATTCCATCCTTATTCTTTTTGTAAAGAAATAATTTTTCCCAATAGAAACTTGCCATGAGCCTTTCAGTCTCATTCATTATTATACCTGAACTTTTCCCTGGTGGGACATGAGATTTAACATTAGAGAAATGGCTTCTAAGTGAAACATATCCAGCTTTTCTTTCACCACCTTCCCAAGGAATTTCGTAGTCAGGAAATTATTTATACTACTTACAGCATTTAGATCTACACAGACATTCCATAATTTTTTCTTATATGACCTCCTCCTTATAACATACTTTGAAAATTCCCAAAGGTTACCTTTATCACAGCATCATTCTGTACACAGCAGAAGAATCAGGGAATTAGAGCTGTGTAACAAATGAAGCTGTAAGTTGGTAGGACATCTGCCTCATTTACTTCAGAAATAGGCTATGTGAAGACAGGGATCATATAAAAGAAAAGTTTGGGTTTTTTAAACTAGAGATAAAAAGGGGAATGCCATTCCTGAAGAAAAGGGTATTATTATTCTCTTGTCAGAACTGCTATGCAAGTTGGGGAAACTGTAAATAAAAAGAACTTTCAAAAGCTGTCATTGCTAGGTTGTTCGGGATATGTAGAAAAATGCCAAGCAAGCAGTAAATTATCTGACAAAGCATTGGAAACACAAAGAGTTTTATTTTGGATACAAAGGAGACATCCAAAAGTGTTCGGAACTGTGGTGATCTTTCCATATTACAGGAGAAACTGAAGCACTGATATTAAAAACCACTTACACATTACAGAGAGGTGGTGAAAAATAGTTTGTCATTAATATTTGTGAAGTACTCTGCTGTTATTATAAAATGAATGGAACAACCAAAGCCACTGGAAAAAAAAAACCAAACCAACAAACCCCACTTATGTCACTAAAAGACTAATACCACTTTCAGCTGTATTAATCAGGAAGCACTGTGAAGGCCTGTGATCTTATCTCATCATGTAATAATAATAATGAGACCATCACTGGGACATCGTATGTAGTATGTTGTTCGAAATTTTAAAATGACACTACAAAAAAATGGAGATAGTAAAGAGCAATAAAAATTCCTGGCTGAATAGTGGTGTTGGTGGGAAGCTTTAAATTTGATTTTAAAAGATTTTGAAAACAGATGACAAAGACATCTTATCTGTGAGTTTCTTCAAAGATAAAAATTTCAAGAACCAGAGCTCCCCTATCGTAATGTTTCCAATGCTGTTGAAACTATTTTGAACCAGTGTTCTACATTCAAATTCAAATGTTCAACCTCAAAATATTCAAATTACCACCTAGTTATCATCCTAATTTTAATTATTATTAAATTAAATTATTTAATTAAATATTAAATTACTTAATTAAAATATTATTTAATTATTATTATTTTAACTGTCAACAATTAAGTGCAGTCCACTCCATGGACAAAGGTTGTGAACTGTGTATAAAAAAAGGCACAAAGAAAACAAACTGAAGCTAGACTGCTATAAAGTGCACGTTTTCAAACCACAATTGATGTAATTGATACAATTTGATTTAGTTCAATACTACTTGAACTTGAAGGATCACTATTGCAACTAATCTTGCAACGAAATCCTTAATTCTACCATTTTTCAACTTGTCAACATTAAGATTTGTGTTCTAAATACAGTTTATGATTTAGCGATCTGCTTTATGAATACGATAGAATGTAACACTTTGCAATTCCCAGTTGTTTACAATAAGTCCAACAACCGTCAGAAGATATGCCAATCATGTGGCAGCCTCTGCATAACAAAATAATAGGCCTACTTCAGTTCTGTTCCTGTATGTTAAAGCATTAAAGTTAATATTAAAAATTAACTCCTGAAACAAACCTAGTAAATTGGCACTAGAGGCACCACTTCTTCTTTTTGCATTGATAACTGCTACAGCTCCACTTCTCCTCTTCATGGGAGTGACCTTCAAAGCAAGTTGTGCACTTCTTGTTAATTTGTCAGGTGTAGCCATTAAAAAGGTTTTATCATCTTGGTTAATGTGAGAGTTTTTAGGTGTTTGCACCTGGGCATCATTTTTCTCCTTGGTATTCATGTCTTCTGCAACAGCATCCTTCTCTTCTACAATTGGTAATACTGTTGTGACATGAGAAACAGAGAAACGTCCTTTTGTGTACAGTGCTGGAGAGCTTAAAGTAAATTTAGGTGTTGCCTTCCCAGAGGCAGGGGATGAGGCAGCTGCGGACTTCTGGGCTGGTAAATTTTTTGGTGACATTTTTTCTTTCTGCAAATGTTCAGAAAGTTCCTGGTGGAAAAAAAAATACATTAAGATAAAACGTTACTGCGCATAGCTGAACTACAAATGCTCATCTACATCTCTGACAAGTAAATACAATAGTATAAAATATCATCAGTTCATTTGAAAAAGCTTTAAATGTTATTCTCTGAAAACAAGCCTGTAACATTTTACATTTCAAAGCAGTCTCACAAGACATGCAAATTCAATTGAATAAATTAACTGAATTTATAATTCTACTTTATTCCAAAGTTTTGTTCACATCAAGTACACTACTCACATTTTAACAAGTTTAAATTAACAGCAAATGTGTTCAAACTTCTAGCCAAACCACGTGGCAGTAGCTTGCACAGTCTACCAACGTGCTACTGTTTTGTTTTCTATTGTTTTTGGGAAACTGGAGCTTGTAGACACCGCTGCTAAGTACAAACATACAGAAATGTACTCCTGCATATGCAGGAGAATGAGCAATAATAGCATGTGAGGTAAATAAAAACAGACCTCCTGTATAAAGACAGGCAGATATAAAGGCTAAGCTGAGCCCTTTCCTACAATGGAGAAGTTAAAAAAATGCTGATTAAAATTTGATTTTATAATGTGCAATTATAATTTCACTTCCCAACATACGTCTAACAATGTTTACTACTAATTTTTAATTAATTTTTAGAAGCCTTAGAATTTATAAATTCTGTTCACATTAACTGTCTTAGCAACTTGGTTAGTCTTAACGTTTACCTGGATTGCAAAGTGCTTCAAGCCCTGAGCTTTTTTCAGAACAGCACGTGGTGAGTTTCCAAACGGTAAGCTTAGTCTGGCAGGAATCGCACCTTTTTTAAGGGGTGAGTTGGGAGGCAAACTTTTATCAAAAAGTTCTGGACTTAGCTGACCACCAAAAGACACTCTCTTTCTTTTTCCTAAAGGCTGAAGTAACAAATCACCACTTTTCCTCTTCTGAGATATCCTTTTTTTCTTGCCTAAAAAAAACCAACAAACAATTGGAAATATTTCTATATATCTAAGAATCCAAGTCAACCTTTTAACCAGCATAGAAAACAGTGCTTACTTGTGCATTTTTAAGTTGGAAATATATCAGAATGTAACTTACCTTAAAGAGAAATAGATTCAATTGAGGAAAATTTTATACATATTATTGTGGTCAAATATAACTACATGATAAATAATTTAGAACTAGTAAGTCAGCAATGGATTCTACGTTTTATGTAAGTGGAAAAATTATCATAAAAATGCTACGAGAATTTCTCAAATACAAAAAAATTAAGGCAGGGGATTAAACATATTTACCTGATTCGTCTCCAGCCAACAGGCCAGAAATACCCATTTCTGAGACATCCTCATTGTCTTTGAGTACAGTAGCACTTCCAGAAGACCTTCTCTCTGCTGACAATCTATGAGGTCTTATAATGCTGGCATCTTCCAAATCTTGTTTCTGATGATACCCCTCTGTGGCCAACTCTTCTTTAGTTCCACTGTCTTTTCTGTTTGTAGTCTTATCGTGATGTTCTTGAACGGCATTTGTCTCCAATGCTTTTCCAGCTAGCAGTCCAGAGGTCCTTGGTCTACCCCTTTTTCTTCCAGAGTCAGATTTCTGACCAGCGGGAGATGCCAGTTGTGGTGTTAACTCTTCTGCAGCCAGTGTCTCTGAATGGACACTTTTGTTTGATAATTCTTTACTTTGCCTGTTATTTCTTCTGGGACTCTTGGAATTAGAAAAAGAAGTAGGAGTTTCAGAATGTCCCTCTTTTGAGTTAACAAAGTTTGCCTGATCACCAATTTCTTTCAGCACTTCTTCTTCTACAGGTTTTCCTGGTGTAAGTTGCTTAATATTTTGTCTTTGTTTTAAGCATTTATTTTCTTCCAAAGGCAGTTGTTTGAGGCTATCATTTCTGCACACTGAATCTTCCTTTTGAGTTTCAGCTGAAATTTCTGAAAAAGACTTACGTTGCAATGACACACGTCGTCGAGTTGTTGGAGTATCAGTATTTACAGGATTCATTCTGCTAGTTTCTTTGGTAGGCGATATGAAATGAGACCGAGGACTCTTCCTCCTGGGCACTGGTGTAGAAAGAACATATTTATCTACTTCAGAAACATCTGTCATGTTAGTTGTTTGTGCTAGTTTATCTACTGCTATTGCAGGGCTGTGTATTTCTATTTTATCTGCATAATCCAAGCATTCTATAGAGCACTGCTTCAGTGAAAATGCTGCATTTCCATCATTCTCCTTACTGGGTTTGGTTGTAACTTCAGTACCTTTAGATTTGCCTGCTGTACTTAGTTCCTTATGATCCTGCAAGTGACTTCTTGTACCAGTATCCCTTGACATCTCCTTTGAAACAGAAGTTCGAGGACTTCTGGTAAAACTCTTCTTGGTAGCACTTCCTATAGCCGAGATCTGGTTAAATTCTGAATTGATTACTTCTTGCTGTCTTGTTATTTTACATTCTTCAATATTTTCACTTCTGCCTATTTCTTTTTCTTTAGTCAGGCTTCCCAGATCATAAACACAACTTGACGATGAAATTCCAGCACTTGGTTCTAGCAGAACACTCTTACCATCTTCTTTTGCAGCTTGTTGAGGTACATTTCCCTCTTGCAGAGGTTTTTTCACTTTAAGCTCACATTTCAGTTTTTCATAGAGTTTACTAAAGGGAGACATTTCACTTTGCTTGTTACTACATTGATGTATTCTGTGTGAAGATTTGGGTGTTTGTAGTTTGATGGGTAAAGCTTTGGAAATATCTTCCTCTGTACTTTGTTTATTTTCATTGGCATGTTTTTCTTCACACTCAGCGTTATCTACAAAGTAAGCAAAGCAAAGCAAAACAAAAAGTAATATAGATGCAGAGTTACTTAAAAATTGCAGAACTACAAATATGAGTTCCATAAATACAGCTAAAAATTCCTTCCTTTCCTCTCCCAAGACAGTCAACCAGGGTCCAAGATACAGTACAGTAAATAAAACTGTTAACAATAACAGTTTCTCTCATTATAGAGGCATTAGTATCTAAATGTTTAACATAAAATTTATGTTGTAATCTGGAATTTATCCCATATTCAGGTAAGGCACTTGGTACTTCATGCTTTTGTTTTTCTGCAGAATCAATGACTCATATACATCTTTCAGGGCTGCCACAAAACAAATCTATGAGTATAGAATTAAACAACCATTTCGATCAGCTTACCACAATTCAGTCTGGTTTTTGTCCTGCATTTACATAGGTGCTATATTGCTTGAACTGTGGCAATGCTTCTTTAGGGTAAAGCCAGACAGTAGAGCAGAGCTGCCACTTCCCAGATGAGACATAGCAAGTGACTGCATGTGTGCTGCCGTTCCACTGCAATCTGTAAACTGCATCCAAGGAAGCTTGAGGTAGCATGCTCCACTTTGCGTTTTCCATGAGCAAGGGGTATATGCAAGCCAACAAGTTCATCTGATAAGAGGTGCCTTTTTAAGCCACAAGAAGCTGAGACCTTATGTACAACTATACATCTACAAGGTCTACTTCTCAACACTACTTTATGTCAGCATGAATGCCTGCAGGAACAAATGCTGATACATGTTGACTTTTCATAATTGTGATGGGAAATAATTCATGTAAAGATGAAGGTAGAGACTCTGACAAAGAAGGAAAAGCCTGTCAATTACCTCCCAGGAAAGGGGAAAAGGAGGGGGAAGGGCCGGGGGGGGGGAAGAGAGACATGGGAAAGAACAGGAAATTAGATCTTTCTATGAAAGCTTTTACACAACTGGAGACATCAGTATTTTTTTTACTGAGCTGACAAGTTGTTCCCTCAAAGTTGACAGAACAACAAAGCAAAGACTGTTGTATTGTAGGACAGTGTTGGGGAACCTATGACCCAAACACTGTGAATACAGATGAGCTCACAACAACCCACTGAAATGGAACACTTTGAAACAGCCTGGGTTTTTTGCACTGGAACAAACATTTGTCACAAAAATCAAACCTGTCTGTAGATAAATAGCCTTCATGTAACAACCTCATCTCTTCCCATGAGAGCAGCATTACTTAAGACAAGAAGGATGAGAAGGTGAAGTCCTGGCCTTTAACCAGCCTATGGTCTGTAACTACCCAGACTTAGTAGCTCTAAATAATTTTTACTGGGTCTACGTGAAACAGCTACTGTAAACTATTATTTCAATCAGCAAAATTAACCCTTCCCATGTATCTCCAGAATTATACCTGTTTCAATTTCTTATTAGGTAAGAATACATGAGATAATGCAATATTTGCTCAAAGGGGATCTAGCTGTATTTTAGGTCAGCAGAGAGCTGCAAGTTAAATTTTAATCACAAAGGTGAATTTGCCATGTTGTACTCGTTTGGTGCTGCTGAAAAGTAAAATGTAATAGGCAATCGTTTCACACATCAGTTTCAACTGACATTTGTACTGCATTTGCAAAGCTGGTGTACTGAATTCCGTTCCTTGCTATAAACTTCATAAACTGAATTTGCACAAAGCAATATATATGGATTTCACCAATTTGAGGCTAACTGTTACTGCACGTTTGTCAGGATGCAATTAAACTGATTTCTCTTGGCAGGACTTAGCTTTGGTAAATCACAGCATCCAAGTATGATGAGATAGTACACCGACATAGCGAGGTGTATTGTACTCAGATTGAAAAGCCTTAAAATACATTTCTTTTGCTCTTTTCAATCTTGTTTTTCCTCTTATGCTAAGATTAAATGCAGTTAAGGCAGAAGAAGAAAACAAAGCCCCCAAAAAACAGGTACCAACCTGAAGCATGAGGACTTTTAGATCCTGAAGTTTGTTTGCATAATAATTCCACTTCTGCCACCTGCTGAACATGAAGAACCTGTAAATTTGTACAATATTACAGCAGAGCAACAAATATGTTATAGTTTACCTTTCAACCATACATTGAAAAACACTAGATTTATAAAAGTATGTGCATTGTTGACTAAACAGGTTTAGAAGTATTCAAATTAAATCCTAGAATATTTCAAAATTTAAGAACATTGACCAGTGCACATTTAAGGTCCTATATCACAAGAGCTTAAGCCTTGTTTTATCATTAAAATTATTAGCTCTAAAAGCAGCTGTAGCATAAGAATGCACATTGCAACTATAACATTAAAAAAAAAAAACTTTCAATAGATACAGTATGCCCCTTTAAGGGAGAAAACTTTGCTGAGAACAAAAAAATAAACTAATAAAAATAAATTATTAAAAGATAGGCTTAGTTTGGTATTTATAATTCCAACAATACGTTAGTATACTAGCATATAGAACCACAGATTATTTTTGAGAAAAAGAATGCTCATTCTCTGGGGCAAACTTCCTCATTTAAAGTACATGGATATTCCAAGGCTCACAGTCTGCGTTTCCTGCATCCCATCCTCTCTTGGAAAAAGCTAAGGATTATTTTTTAAGAGATTACCTGTATTAGTAACATCATAGATTATTAACTATCTATTACCAGAAAATGACAAGTCTAAAATTAATAAATTATTAATTTTTAAAAAAGTATTTATCTGAAGGAGTTTACTTGTATCTTCAAACAGAAAGGTCGTCTATGGCTGAAAAGTTATTCCTATTAAGAAAACACAGGAAAATAAAATACCATATCACTACTAATACCAATGTACTTGGAATAAATAAGTGTATGGCCACAAAATTACCTGCAGTGTTTCATCTTTTGGAGATCTAGAACGCCTCTTTCTTGGAGTTGATTGGAGAGGATATTCAAATCTGGAAGAAATATTTAAAAAGACAACCACTTTTTGTCAAATACCTGATGACTAAATTCCTGTTATTAAGATAAATGACCTAGCAATAGTTGTCCACTCCCAACAATACACACATATCACTTTTAAAGGCTTTAACTACACCAAAATACTTCTAAATTTTCCCCTAAAAATGACTACCCTTGAAACAAAATCAAAATCATCCTCTAGACAATTCTATCTTTATTGGTTTAGCTTAACGTAATATAAAAGCGATTAAAAAAAAAAAATCTTTAAGCAATCCTGCCTTCTGAAGGTCTATAAGACATTGTAAAGAAATATGAAATAATTAACTTCTGTTTCTGAAGATGGTAAAAGGACATTTTAATTTTTCCAATTTATCTACAGCCATCTTCTGTATCTTCATCCAGCAGTAAGAGCCTGTGTCCACAAAGCTCTCTGCGTTTTTTACCTGCAGAACACATTCTAGGATGGAGGCACTAACAGTCTGTCATTGGCACTTACCTGAAAGAACGATCAATAATAGTTAACACATCTCCATGCTTCAGAGGTACAGGTTGCTTAAAACAACTACCATTCAGTTGCGTAGGATTTACCGTACTTAAATTAGTCAATATTGCCTAAAAATAAAACAAACATTTCAGTAGCCTGATGAGATGCAACAATGCAATTCATATGTCATTAAAATATGTATATCTTACCTCCTTGTTTTCATTTACTTCAATTTTACAATGTTCTTTTGAGACCTGAGGCAATTGGATACGAATATCACATTCTGTTCTCCTGCAGGTGAAAATACAATTTGAGTTTCAAGACACACAGAAGACAGAAGAATCTGACTGCTATAGAATTAGGTGATTTTCCAACTTTTCAGCTAATAATTGTACAGCAGCGTGATGCTTTCTCACATTTAGTAACATGAAGAAAATGAACTACCTAAGTCTTTCAACTGTGGTGAAAAATAACAGGAGCTCACACTTCTACATCAGAGAATCCATATCAGGAAAAACGTGTTAAAAACCCAAATTCTAAAAAAAGTAGTTCACAACAAGCTGAAAGAGACATGTCTACAACAGATATCTGGTGGTTTGAGTTTACTTAGTTTCCTGACTTGCAAGTTGCTGAAGAGTTGTGGAATATTTTTAGAAAATATCAGCACGTGCTCTTAAGCTTGCTCTTGGGTATTTGTTACTGATCACTCTCAGAGACAGAGTAAGAGGTGGATGGACCTTTGGTCTCACCTGGATAGCCACTTCTACCTTCTTAAAAGTTGTTAGTAAGTGCAAGCTGTGTTTCTAAGTGTACAGATTTTTTCTTTCTGTTTTTTTTTTTTTTTTTAAGCTAATCTGTAATGCTTTTGACATGCTGTAGGTCTTAGGCATCAAACATATGAGCTTCTGTTCATAGAAGTACGGGACACCTCTCACTGATAGAGCTGGCAGAAATTAACGTTTGTACCATTAAGTATCATCTGTCTGGGCAGCTCTGCTGAAGTCAAAGAACAGTATTATTGACACTAGAGTGCTTCCCATAGACTTTCATTATGGAATTTGATTCCAGATTGAATAATTACAGTTATTTAAGATATCTATCAGCCAGTAAAGTGCTGAACAGACCTAGTTTAAGAGAAGTAAAAACATTTTATTTGAAGCCTATTTATAGTAAGATCATCTAGTTAAGTCTTCACATATACCATCCAGGTATATTAGTTTTATCTTTTAATGTAAAATAGCTGGATCAAACTCAAAACCCACTATCACTCAACTGTGTGAGTTGAAGTAAGTTTCAAGATGGGAGGAGGAGGCATAAGTTCTTACTAATTTTTAATATTAATTCTAGATATTGGGTGACGTATTCCTGAGGTCTTGGAGAACCAAAAAAAAAAAAAAAAAAATCACCAAACCAAAACCCAAAACAGAGAAGAGCACTGAGGTAATGAAGATGGTCAAATACAAGCTATGCACCTTACTTCTCTTCCCTAGCCAATTATCTGGAAACTGCCTCTGCATAAAAGAATACCATCACTTGCTTGTCAGCTGTGTATTACTTTTAATCCCTTCCCCAGATTTCCTTTGGCCAGAAACTCAAAAAAAAAAAAAAAAAAAAAAGTAGTTCTAGCAAGGAAAGGACAAAAATTAAGTTCAGCTTTCTAGTCTTACAAATAACCTTAGACCAATATCATCCCCTGTACATCACTCACAAATAAACAAACATTTATTTTTGCAGATAAGTATTAAAAGATATAATCTGCAGGAAAAATATCGCTAATACTATTTTGATGTATGCGAGTACTCAACTAATTCTCACCTTCCAAATAAACAAGAACTTGCAGTGAGTGGAAAACTAATTCCATCAGTCCCATTCCGTTTAATTACAACAATATTCCCAAAGAGCGGCATCTTGAAATATAAGGAATCTTACCTGTAAAAGAATGCCAAAATTACTCATCCAAATAATGCTTTACATATTTATGAAAGTAAATCAATGTAATTACTTTTTTTACTTCTGTTCAAGAGACATTTTCCAATGTTCAGCAGAAGAATCTCAGTGCCATTTACATGTGCTTGACTGTGTCGAAAACTGGGAACTATTTACCATGAGCAACCACTGTAATCGCACACGGGAAGCTGAAGGCACTGTGTGTTTGGAGAAACTGATGCTTACACAGAGTGGCAAGAGCAGTCATCACATGTTCATGTAAACTTGGTTATACAACTTTTACATATGCAATAGGTATTTGCTACCCATCTGAGCCTTTGCGAAGATTCAGGGGCAACACATATTTCATCCCATAAGCAACTTAAAGCTATTTTCATATAAACAGTTACCTCTCCTCACCTAAATCTAGATATTACACATTCTCTTCCCACGTGGAAATTCTTAGACTTGATTCTAAAAGTAAACAGAGACCAACTGACTATGGTTGTATCCTCCTGAACAAGGAGGAAATGGTGGCATTTCCAGGAAGAAGCACTCCCAGGAAGACAGCTGAAAAGAAGGCTGAAAGTTTAGCAGTTGCTAGGATCTCCCGATAGGCTGCTGATACAGCTGAGAGGTGGCAAGTGCATCCGTGCGTGCACATAGTGAGAAAGGAGAAGGAACGTTCAACTTGAAAAAAAAAGAAACCAACAAAAAATCCCAACAAAACCCAAACCCACAGCGTTTGCACAACCAGATACGCTATTCCTTTCATGTACAAATAGGAGTGTGCCACGAAGTACAAGCAATCCTCAAAAAAGTATGCATAAAATGCACTATCGAATATTACACATTTGGAAGTGACAAGCGAAAAACAAGGGAACTAAATGCAGCTAAGGACGATCCCTCTGAACTCTTTTGCTAGGTTTCATACTTATTCAAAAAAACAAAACAAAGCACACCCTAGGACAAATTTGACAGTACCCTTAAGAAAAGCCTTTACCTGCACGTTACAGAAAACTGCAATCTTCAGTTTTCCTTACCCAAAGTGCCTGTCCGCAGTTCCCACCAACTCCTACGAGCGAAAAACGCCGCACAAGCCGCAGAAACCGAAGTTTACACCACCCTTACGAGCCCAGGCTCCCTGCGGCCCCCTCTGCGAGCCAGGCGGCCCACAGCCACCGCCGCGGCCGGGGCTGGTGCGTCCCGGCTCCCGCTGACAGGACGGTTCGACTGCCGGGCAGCAGACATCCACCGAGGACAGCAACAGGACCCACCCCCTCCCCGAAGCGCCCGGAGCCCCAAAACCGCGTCCTCCCGGCCCGATCCTCCCCTCCCCTCACCTCCAGGACTGCCTTTCCTTCCCATGAAGCCGCCTTCGCCCACCGCCGGCGCTCCACAGCCCCGAGACCAGCGGTGTCCCGGACGCCTGCTACCCTCCGGCGGAGCCCTCGCAGACCCGCTGAGGGGCCGATGTGGCGGCTGAGGGGCCGATGAGGTGG
>NW_010973266.1:2809559-2827115 GCF_000737465.1 Haliaeetus leucocephalus
GGCCCGAGGGGGGGCCTGGGGGCCCCCCCCCCCCCCCCCCCCCTCCTGTCAGTGCGCGGCGCGGACTGAGTCTTCCCGCCAGCGGCCGCCGCGACGGGAACCCTCGCACCCCCGGCCGTATCCCTCCGCCGCGTCAAAACGGAGGACGGTTACCGTGCAGACGGCCCCGGTGCCGCCCGCCGCCCTCACCCGCTGACAGCCGCCACGGCTGAGGGGACACACGGAGCTCGGCCGGCTGGGACAGGAGCCCCTCGGCGACCGGACTCTTTTAGCCTTCGCTGACGCCGGCTTTGGCGGAAGGAGAAAAGGGCCGCCCCGCCTCCGAAGTCGCGGGAAGGGGTTGTTTTTCGAAAAGGCGCGCGTCAGCCCGCGATTGGTGAAAGGGCGGTCACGTGTACCGCGCGGCGGACCCAATCAGGAGCGCGGAGGCGGTTTGATTTCAAATGGCGGGAGGCGGGCGGGCCCGGCCTGAGGTACCGTCCCCGGGAGCCGTTCCTCGCCTCAGGGCGGCTCCGCTCCTCCCGCCTAGAACCGCCGGTTGGCAGCCTTTCCCCTTCCCTCACGGCTGTCAACCGCCTTCTGCCGGAGGAGAGACACCCCCACACCCACAAACACCCCCCCACACGGGCGAAGGTTTGGGCCGGTACCTGGACGGGTTTCTTCAGCGTCTCTGTGAGGGAGAGGGATTCACGGGGGACTCGGCTGGGTGCCAAATAACACACCTCTTCAGCTACTGATGTTGCTTGAGCCTCATGAGAAGTCCTCGGGTCAGTAAAAAAAGGTCCAGAATCAGTTTATAGTGCTTCGGCTCAACGTAGGCTTTCTAAACTCATTTCAGCGTCTGTATCTTCCTTCTGCACCGGTCTTTTGGTAATGAAAATGTTATTAATTAAAATATCACTAAACATAAAAATAAGGGGCTTTAAAGGAGGGGGGGGGGAAGGGAGCAAGGATGGGAGGGAGAAAGCAGCAGTATTAAAAATAAAAACTAAAAATAAAAACTAAAAAACTAAAATTAAAAACTAAAATTAAAAACTAGCATTTTAAGTCCATTTTAATCAGCCATTTAGTTACCTTCATTTATCTACAAAAACTGATTCCCATCTCTGCTCCCTGACAGGAATCTACTACTAAGACATGAATTTGAGAATCTGTAAGAGAAACCAAGGATCAAGACAAACACTGTTTGTGCTACTCTGTATTTAAAGACAGAAGAAAAACAAACAAACAAAAACAACACACCTAACAAGTAACCAGAATTTAGTTCAGTCACACAAAGGCAGAAAGAGCTGTTCCTAGACAAATCCAGTATCATTGACATTCTCATCCTTGATCAGGTTTATATTTTGAAATTGCTATCAAGTGTTTGTATAAATTTAAAAATTAATCTCCAATCAATGAGATAATCTCCTGGTATTAAAAATGAGGAGAAGCCATAATTTGAAAATAGCCAAGGAGAGGACAGTACCTTTGAATGTAATCTCAGTTTAGAAACATTTTCCAGATTGGAAAGGCTTTTAACCATAGCCCTCTCCAGAATACACAAGATAACTCTTTAAAAATTTGTGCAGAAAAATGCAGATTACGCTGAGACTATGCAACTTCTGTCTTTGTGTTCAGTTCTTCTTGTAGTTTGAACATTTGCACCAGAGGTCTGAAATTATGAAATATAGGCCCCAAACACCTAATTTTAGTCTCCAGAGTCTCCTCTATGTGATGCACAATATTAATATTAAGTTTTAAAAGCAAGATACCTATTTGCTTTCTCATTCTTTTTGATGTCCAAAGGAGTCATGAAAGCTTTTGGACTTCTAGAAAAGAGATTGGAAGGTGCTGGTTCTGCCTCCATGAAACAGTGTAGGAAAGTGCTTAAAAACAAAGGGAACAGATTTGACAGGCAGCGCATGAAGATTCAGGCAAATTAATGCTCTTCCCCTTCCTGGAAGGCCAATATTGAGGGGGACAGGGAGCAAGACTGTTCTTTTGGCAGCAGTTTGCTCAGACTGCCTGATACCTCATTTTCAGGCCATGGTTCCACAAAAATCTAAGCCAAATTAATCTCTGTTGCTGGAGAAGTAAATAGAAAAGAAATTTAAAATAAGCACAAAACCCAAGTACTTCCAGAAATTCTGAATAATTTGAAAAAAAGGAAGTGCAGTTTACACTTACAGATTATATTTAAAATATACCCTGCATAACATACACAAGTAAGTTTGAATTCCTGATATTTCCCCCCTCTATTTCCTAGCCACCAAACATAAACTGGTAACTAACACTTAAACCTGGTTTTTATCTTTTAAGACGACCACAGGAAAAACATCCTGAAGGAGCAGTGTGGGTTCCAACTTGCACAGTATTTTTGATATGCACCATGTTATCAGACACATAAAAGCAAAACATTTCAGTTACCAGACTCCTTCAAAAAGCAAACCTTATTTTTATCATAACTAATTGACAGCAAAGACAGCCTCGCTCAATTCCTTCCTTTCTACCCCAACATCACAGTATCCCCTCCGAGATGGCTGGGGAAATTCCAAGGGAAAATAGACAGACTGTTGACTGATGCCTGATTTTTTTTGTTGTTTTTATAATAAATATGCATTACTGAGATACGGAATCTGGCGACCTTAATTCCAAGTTAAAGTTCTATACATGCATGGGTGGGGGAAAGAGATGCAAAGGGAGAAAGGCCTTTTCCAAGGTCATCCAGTCTTTTGTGCTTCAGGGGATAAAATTCTACTATTCAGATCTTTCACAAAGCAGAACACTCCTTTTGATATTACTACTATTTTATTTAATTATTTACTTTGCCTCAAATACTATTTTATGTGGTATGATGACTTTAGGGTACTTCAGATACGATACAGTTAGATGTAAGCAGCTTTTTAAATGTTATTTTTTTCCTTTGAATTAAATTACTCTCAAGTGTATTTTATAAGCTTTGGTGGGGTTTTAATTTAGTTCAGCATATTAAGGCATGACCTTATTATTATACCTTCAGCTTGTCACGATAGCTTTTTGCTACTGGACAATCTTGTATTTAGATGTAAAACATTCAAACAAAATCAGAATTCTAACACTAGGTATCTCTGCCAATAAAGATATTAAAGTCAGATCCTTCCTGGGGGTTTTTACAAGTGCAGTTATACCTGAACAATTATCTAAACCAAACAGTTTATACCAGTAAAACTCTTTAATTCATTACAGTCTCTACAAGCCCATATCTGATCAAACTGAGCTGGACAGCAAAAGAGCAATTTTGCTGCTATCGTTACATGGGCATTGGCATGTTGACAAGGGCTTCGGTGATTTAAAAAAAAAAAAAAATCTGTGGTATGCCAATAATTGTATATTCTAGCATGACATACAGTGGTTTATTAGCGCACTTACCGCACAGAATCCTGTCACATCCTTTGTGATAAATGTCTCTGCAAGCACAGCAGTGCTTACAGGAAAACACAAATTATAATAAAGGTTTTAAGCATGCCTTTAAATCTGTCTTCAAGAGCAGCAGGGCTCTCTTAAATAGTAGATATACAAATATTTGCAAAAGTAGATCTATAGGAGGGAAAAAATGACATTTTCTTCAAGGTTTAAATTTTCTGTTAGGTTAATTTCTATCTGTGAACATTTAATTTACTAGGAGTACAAGTCGACAAATATATCTGCATAGATGTTGTTGACAGTAAAACTGTCAACTTTCAAAAATGTGTTGAAAAATAGTTTATTTTAAATCTGTCCTTGAATCTGCTTGCTATTTTTTTTTAGACATTTTTTACTTATTTGACCAATGAACAGGTAATTAGGAAAAAGCTACTTCACTGAGATCCATCAGTACGGATCTGTGAGCCTTTTCAGGACTTAATGATCAGGCTTATCAGTGGAAGATGGTGACCCAGTAATACAAAAAGGCCCCAAATCATTAAAGCATACTGGGGCTGAAGTCTCGAGCCAAGAGCACAAGAACAACAACAAAATAAAGAGAATGAGAAAAATTAGCATCTTAATTCCTCATATGAAGATCCTTATGCAAGGTTATTTGTTCTAGTTTCTGAACAGGTGGTTTGGAAGCACTTGAATGAATGAAGCTTCTTTCTCACAGATTTGTACTACTACTTTTTTTTAACTGACAGCCTAAGAAAGCACAAGTTCCAGTTAAAGCTTTTACTAGATTAGGGCTTTTGTAAGGTATATAGGTATTAGGTAAATAAGGCACTAAATGCAAGCTGCAACTTCAGTACTAGTGAAAGGCCATCACCACCAATCAGCCCCCATTTTTAGAAAATGGAGTTACCTTGGAATACACTAGTGCCCTCTCGATGGAGCTGTAATTCGGCCAGTGGGTCCAGAAGACACAGCAGGTAAAGGAAGAGAGGCACAAGCAAAACAATCACAATAAGCCTTGCTTCTAGAATTGCCAAAACTAAAAACATTCAGACAGAATTATACCTGGTAAGTGATGACTGAACTGCTAACTTCTAACAAAAAAGTATTAATGTAGATGTGATTAGCATTAATTCAGTTGCATTGTCATCACAGACGAGTTCTCAATTTGATTCATGAATTTTTATTGGGCCCTGAAAAAAATATATATTTCAGGCTATTCACACTGTGCAAAGCGAAGTCCAGATATTAGTAAGTTATTGTATGATGAATCTCTGAAAATTTACTGTTTTGCAATAGACTTCCTCTCTTAAAATGATGGTTTATTACACTGACACATTATTGCACCTAAGATTTTTTTGAATGCTTGTGTTCATACGCAGAACCCAATTTTGACAAATTATTTTATATGTGAGGAATCTGCATGAGTTTATGAACAAATGGGATATGGTTTCCAAAATGGCTTCTATTCACCTTTAATAAATATTTTGAAATAATACATTTCTCTTTCTGTAGTGAGGAAACACAACATAACAAACTACTACGGGAAAGAAATGGTGAAAGATCAAACTTCTGTATGTGATGTGAAGCACTAATATTTTTACGCAAAAACTTCTATATTTCACAAAATCAAAGTTCATCTTGAAAACTAGCTTTCTAATAGGCTGTTTTCACACAGAGCCTTCAAAGCCATGAGAGATGACTGGAAAGCAAACTACACAATGTCATGGTGAAATCTATCAGGTTTTAAATGTAAATTAATACTTTGTAGTCCGTATCTGGGACTGGGCATGTCTTTGTTCTGTGTCCCTATAACAGTCTTGCCAATTACAAAGTTACAGAACTGGTCACCTAATATGTAAGTGTACTGCTCAGCAAGAAATGTATCACTGACAACTCAGGATACTAAAACCCTCTCGTCTGGGAACAAAATTCTCACTCCAGGAAATTTGCCATTAACTTCAAGAGATCACTTTTAATCCTAAAGGTGACCATAGAGGAGTTTTGCATTGCTCATTCAGCCCTTTTGCACATCTGCTATTTGTGTAAGAGCTAGTGATTTGTACACTTGTTTACTGTGGCCGGGGCAAGACTCCACCGTATTCCTCAAATTACATCAACCTCCATTCAAGTATGCAGTCCTCTAACAAGGGAGGAAAGCTATTCCATGTGCTGCTTCCTTGGAAACAGCTCTTACTCTATCCAGAGGCTACCACGTAGTTTCCATAAAAATCTCTACCAGAAAATACTTGTATAAAATTTTGAAGCAAGGTAATGTAAAAGAAAAAAAAAAAAATAAAAAAAATTTCATAAAGACCAAGACAGTACTGGTGATTCCAGGCAGACAGGAACATAATCTCTCACAGGGACCATGAGCAGGACAGAGACAGCCCTCTGGCTGCTCACTCACTCACTGCCTGTTGTACTGAAACACGAAAAATGCGGCCTGCAGCCTATTCTGCTACACCCTGGCTGCTGGTATCAGATCACTGCCACCACGAGCACAAACTGAGCTTTATAACCTGACACTATTGCAACTGTGCTAAATAATTCCTTCCCAAGCTCTTCCAGACCAGTATAGTTTTGCTTTCTTTGTGTTTACCCAACTGGCATTGGGTAGACACAACTACCCTGATCTAAGTCACAACTCAGATCTTTTGTTCAATGTTTATAAATAGTTTGTGTGTGACATTCAGGAAAACGCTGGAACAATTTCTAATGCAAGGTGAACAGGTGAAAGAAAAAAAAAAGATTATTTGTGAAAAGAACTTCCTTGGCAAAGTCTCATCTTGATTAATAAATTAGTAATTCTTCTACTCTGTGCAAAATAGCACAGAAAATGTATAAAAGAAGATCTTATTAACCTATCTAAATTACAACATAATCCTTTAATACCTAAGATGAAGAACATTCATGGTGAAGTTCAATTACTTGAAAAATTCTCAGATGCATTGCACAATTTCTGTATTAAGGAAAGAATAGCTCAGGCTTGACATATATGCCCTATACTAAACAAACATGTCTTTCATCTTGCTTATATTGTTTAAATAACCTATTAAAATGAATACATTTCATGAACAGTTTACAGTGAAAGTGTGTTTTTTCTAAAAGCTGAGTTTCTAAAAACAACCATCTTCAGCATCACAAGATGTAAAATACAAAAAATTTTTCTTCAATAAAGAAGCACAAGGTCTTTATGGTATTTCTTTGTAATGTTTAGAAGTAGGAAAAAAACCATGTGCACAGTCTCATCAGATGAGCCGAGAAAAATTAATCGCTGGAGAAGTGCACAATGATAAAATTTAGTTCCTACATGTAATTAAAAAGAATCTGTATATATAAACAAGACTGCAAAAGATAGAGGTTTCATACTTTCTGTATAGTTGTATTATTTCTGTATTCTCCAAGTGAAGTCTTGTGATTCTTCTATTTGGTACAGATTTGTCATTAAAATGGGACATAGTAGAGAACAGCAGGTATCTATTGTGAAGAAAACACTTCCACTCATTGGATCTTAATTATACTGTCACCTTCTCCCTGAAATCTCTTTTTACGAGATGTTAGAGGCAAATAAGAAATCTTTATTATCAATACAGTATCTAAACAGCTGTATGTTGGCTGCTTTCCAGAGGTGAGGATCAAGTGATCCCAAGTCCTTTCTACAACTTTAGATTTGTTGTTAATAAAAACATTATGACTGGCTGCATGTTAACAAAGGTGCTTTTTATTGTTGATCTTTAATACAGAAACAGACCAACAGAAGCACACTAAGATGAACACAGGAAGAAAGTAATTCTTCATCACGTAGCTTGAAATCCCTGTTATTTAGCCTGAATAATCTAAAAATGGTGATTCTACTATACTGCTAGACAGAACCTTATTATACTAGAAATTGTGCAATCTGTAGTAATCAATAATTACGATTATCAATAATTATGATTATCAATAAGTATTTAAATTAACAAATGATTAATTAATAACTGATTAAGATTCTTCTATTTTCTGAAACCACACAAAGGCATCTGTCTGTTCTCACACAAAGTTAACTTTCAGTGGGCTCACAACCTGTGCATCTTGACATCTGCTAAAAGTATACGCTCCAATCACACAAAATATTTTATCAGCTCATCTGGAATTGTTAAAAAAAATTAATAGCTTTTACACATAATGAAAAAGATTACTTGGTACTATTTAGCATCACAGTAAGACAGCAATATTTTCCTGAACACTAATTTCCTCAAGGCTCTGTATTTCAGTGTGGTGTATCCCTGCATTTAAAACTCTGCAGGCAAATTCTTGATTAGTAAATCTATCTTTTTGATGAAGCAAAGACATCTCTTCAGGATGTATGTGCTTGCTGTCTTTAAGAAAGCAACACTCAAGTTACTACTGCCAAACATGTTGCTACAGTTACTCCTGGATGCTTCACAATTTGTGTTGAAAGCAGCATGACTACCAATCGATTGCAAACACTTAGATGTTAGAATTGCGCACAAAAAGTACATGCAAAGTGAAAGTTCTTCCAAACAAGTTTGGGAAAGATAATCAGAAGATTTCCTACACTGAAGAGGCACCTCCCAAATGTCAGGTGGCAGGGGTACCCGATGAAACAGAGCTAAAGGGGTCAAACACATAAATGTCGCTTCATTAAATCATACTTGACAAATAACGTTCAATCTTTTCAAATCTCCGTGATATTAGCTCGACATCAGCATTGCAGTCTTTCAGCACGGTTACTCCTGGTTTACAGAATGACAACAGCGGGCCATCCTGATTATTTTCGGCATGAGGTCCAATATAAAGCCTGTTGAAGTCAATGAAGAAATTGCTGTTAACTAGAGTGGGCTTTCAGTTAATGATGGGTGACACACAGTTGAAAGTTAAGCTACTATTTTTACCTTGGTATGGTACCGTAGCATACCACAGTACTATTAAAACCTACACACGAAAAACCAGAAAGGCTTCGTGTGCTGCGAGGGAGCTCTCTCCCCTCTCCCTCTCCCTAACCCTCCCGTTTTGTGAACGCCCGTCTCCCTCCGAGCCCAAAACCCGCTCCTGCGCCCCGCCGAGCAGCCTGCGATGCAGCAGGGCGCTGGGCTCCCCCGCTCCTCCCCGCCTCTCTCGAGGGGAGCACGACCCCCAGTTCCTGCAGCTCTGCCCCGCGCCGACGCTTTGCTGGACGGGAGGGCTGGAAGGGCTCGAGCAGAGAGAGCCACGGCGCTAGGTGCTGTACGAATATACCGGAGGGACAGCAGTCGTTGAGGTACTGCAGGGTCAGGCTTTGCATCATCACATTTATACCCGTCCCACTGCAGCCTTCCCTTACGAGTCGTGTCAAAGCTCTGCATTGTCAGGACTTACTTATTAATACAGCTTGGGAAGACCCGGCCTTTCAACTCCTAGCATGAGTTTATATGCGCTTTATATGCACAATGCTTCAGTTCCGACATGAACCAGAATATTACTCCCAAATAGCTGCAGATAAGTACTGAAAAATTATTTATCTAGATAATGGATTTCAACTCTTTTAGAATACTTAATTCAAATGAACGCACAGTGCAGGAATGAAATTAAAAGATTTAAAGGAAGTAATACAGTTTGAGAATAAAAACGAAGCTTTGTTCTTGCATCAGAATGTATTAGATCTTGCAATTTGCATATACAAATAATTCAGCAACATTCACCGGCATTAAAAACACAGCAAGATCAAATTATAAATGTAATAAAAGAAAATAATAATAGCTGAAACTGTATAATACATACATATATTATAAAGATTTGACAAATTAAATACAATTTGGTTATACAGAAAAGTTTCAATAACTTTACATTAAAAATGGTACGAGGGAAATGAAAACCATTTCAAAATACTGAACACAGGTGGTCAGGCTCATTTTAAAAGTTTAAAAAACTGATACGTAAAAATACCCTAAAAAACACTGGTAATTACAGTATGCATTCTTCATTAAGGCCCAATTCAGCAAAGCACTTAAGGGATTGCTTCAGGAACAAAGAACCTATGGTACTTAAATGTTTTGCGGAATAGAGATGTCGTAAAGCGAATGCTTAAATGCTTAGGTGAACTGGAACTTCTCTTAACACGTGAAAACAGACAGTCGAGTCACATAGTGACCAAAACCACATACAGATCAGAATGTACAACTTCTAATCAACTATTTGGCATTTTAAAGTAACTCCATGCAACATAGGGAAATCGAAAAGAAAATTCATATATATCTATATCAAGGTACAGCTCCCCAGTTACTAGGCTGCTGCAATGAGCAGTCTCTTGACTAAACACAAGAACTGGAAAGCAAGCTTTTCAAATTATAAAAAAAAGTCGTTATGTAGCTATATTTGTGACTTCTGAAATATAAGTATTTCTGTTTCCTCCTAGGTCTCTTAGTACAGTTAGCAACTAAAATCCGAGTACCCACTTAGTATTTGACATTTCAGCGTTACTCCATCCCACTACTTGCTGTAACTACGAAGAGCTGCCTGTGCCCCGCGGAACTATCCCCTGTAGTAAACCCCGTGGGGCAGCCCGAGTTCTGCTGCAGCTCCTGCCGCTGCCGGGGGGCCGTGTCCCCCCGCTAACAGCACACCGCGTTGCCACTGCACGGAGCAGGTTTGCTTTGCGAGGCCACTCTTAATCCAAGCTTTTATTTAAGGGACCCAAAAGGCTGCCCAACAGACAAATTATTTTTCAAATGTAGGCTAAAGATCCTGACCCTGGGATCTAACCGGGACCCTAAAACGTGGGGCTTTGGAAAATGGTGGGAATTTCTTTGCATTATTTTCTATCATCATTTAACCTCTCTGAGTCTCCCTGTGCTACAAATGATCATACTGAAAACCCCACTGTATTGGTTTCCATACTGAATTTATTTGATGGCTTTTTAAAATCTGATAAAATTTCAGCATGCAGTAGTAATGTAAACTTACTTAGCATTCATTTTCGTTACTCGACACTTTCTGCGGCTTGAGTGTATCTTCTCATAGCAGCTCACAGCAAAGGTTTAGTCTTTAAACAATCTTTTTTAAGTGCATAATTTACTGTACAAATAAATACAGAAGTGCATTGATGGGAAGACGAGAAGCAGTAAATGGCAGTGTTCAGAACAGTGTGCTTAGGAATTTCTAAACTGCACCTTTTGCATTCAGTATGAAATGAAAGGAGAGGTACGAACACCTTCCTGTTCCCTTGCATTGTTACAAAGCATAATGCTATTTGCTATCGGAAATGAAAAATGGTCATGGGATAAAACAGTGCAAGAACAATAGTGAAATGATCAGTGTAAATTGCTTATTTTAAATAAGGCTTTTATGTTTGCATTGAAAAAACCCAACCAACTGGACAAGACAGAACTATTGCATATTAGTTATGTAATTAAAGTACATATTCGCATACTTTGTGCTCATTAATTCATATATGCATTTTAAAGAGTGGAAAAGATATACTTTTTAATTATTCAACATTCGGATGCCCTGTGGTTTTTGGATTTTCTAACCCCAAGCATAGCCTGTTCAGGGCTATGATAAAGACTTTTAAACTTTATTACACCAATCGTATTATCAGTAGTACTTTCATTAAAAATATATCTATGTACACAATCATATACCCCTTTTAGATAAAGGAATCATTCCTTTTTTTATAATATATATGGGAGGGTAAGAACCCAGAGGAGCTTTTTGCTACAACACTTCATGTTGCCAGCATTACACTGTTAGTAAAATGGTTTTTTTTGGTTTTTTTTCAAAATTTTAGCAAATACTGTTAATTATTCTGTGGAGTCGAATCAAAGAATAGGAGTTCATCTCTCTTGCCTTTTCTCAAAGAAGTGGAAAATTATGCACGTGTATATAGAGAAGCTTTAAATCCATTTCTGACAATGGCTGTAAAGCCTCTTCAAGTAGACAAGTTCAGGTGCTGCAAAATATACTCTTCCGATATGCAAAATATTCTCAAAATAGTGGTAAACTCACATTATTGTCTTTCTAAATTGATTTAAGCTGGTGTAATATTTAGGAAAGAACAAAATAAATGGACTTTGAAAGCTATATTAAATCAAACATTCACATCTGTATTTATACTGATTATATCTTATTGACAGTAAGACTCAAAATAGAACTGCCATCAACCGGGAGGTTCTTAAAAACAGACTTTAAAAGCAGTTATATTTTTCAGTTGGACTGTACATTATTACACATGAAGGGCCACATTCTGATACCTTCATCATTAATAGCACTTCACTCGAACAGTCTCTTTGCCTTCAGTGAGACTATTTGTGAAATAAATTACAAGCAAGCAGGAGCAGGTTATCAGAATGTGTCCCCAAATAAACATCTATTTTCATAGTGAAGAAAGGTTTATGGTGAAAACATGTTTAGTTTAAACTTATGTACCACAATTCACTTTTTTTTTTAGTATGAAATGTAAATCGCCTGCGTAAAGTTCCAAGAATTGGGAGATAACATTTTTGATAAATATTTATAAGTGGAAAAATTCAAAGAAATAGGCCCTCAAGAATTAATTTACTGTTATTTAGAATAAAGATTTCTATACCGTCTTATAGTGATATACTGTATATGAACATTATACTTTGCTTTAGAAGATATTTATATTTAAGAAATAACTTTATACAGCAAACGCAACTTTTAGAGCAAACACAAGGTCATATTTACAGTAAAGTCAACAATCAAAATGACATGGAATAAATTAACAGAATATACAACTATTTATACAGACAAATTAAAAAATAAGGCAGGAATTTTCATTTGAAATTAGCATAATCAGAAAATATGTCGATGAAATCTTGTACCACTCTGTAGCAGAATTCATATTGTTCCTGAAAAACAATGAAAAAGGTATCAAAACATGCTTTGGTTGCATCATACAATTACACTGACAAAATCATACTTATGCAAATCATACTGTTAAACGCAACACATTGTAACTTGGACCGGTAGATGAGGACTAGTCTGTTCTGATTTTTATTTAGGAGTTTATTTTTTCAAATAAAAGCAATGGTACCTCGCTCTTTTGTCAAATACAGGCTGATTGTTGCTCTTCAGGTAAACTGATTTCTTTAAACTTTCTAGGTGATAGTTCTTAAAACGAATCACTTCTTAGACCTGTCTTCTCATTTAAATGAAGCAGATTATTGCACCTGGCTGTTACCTGGCTCACGCTACAGCAAGTAACTCCCCCTGTGCATGCCCGGGGAGCCTGGCTGTTTAACTGTGGGCTCCATCTTCGGAGCTTTGCGGCAGAAACTACACGACCATGTAACTCCTGACAATGTAACTCCAAACGTATAGAACATGAAAAAACCTCTACGTTCATTTTTCTGCCTACGTTAGCCTGCGAGCGAGCCCTCTGCGTCCTACAGATGGGACACATCTGCGGTGGTGCATTTCTTCCCCCTTTCCAGGCTGATTTAGGAACTCGGGACGGCTCGCTAGCCCTTAGCATAAGTGCAAGGAGTGGGGCGGTCCAGCGACCCTTGGCCGTGCCAGGAGCTCCGACCCAGCCGAGGCAGGGAGATACGCCGCGCGTCTCAAGGACTCCTGCTGCCCGGCGGAGGCGGGGGACGGGACGGCGATAGCCGGTTCTCATCACCACCCGCAGCCCGTTCTCATAACAACCTTGAGACGTTACAGCCCTCCCCTGGCCATCTCGGAGCATCCCGTGTCTGCGTCTCACGTTCTTCGCAGGCAGCCTCGGAATTTTCCAGCGCCGCTGGGGTGCCAGCGGTTTGCTGATGACTAAGGTCAATCATCTCCTGAACCTATAAGCAGCGGTGCTGAGCGAGGCCCTTTGAGCTCTCCCGGACCGCAGCGGGCTGCGACCAGCACCTCCCTCCGAGCAGGACGCCTCTCGGAGCTCCCAAACCGGACGGTTTGAGAAAATCGGAGGTCTGCCGCCGAAAGCCGACACGGCCTGGGCTGATTCTCTCCGCTCCTTGAGGCTCGGCCCTCCGCCCGTTGAGAAAGATGCCGAACCATTTGACGTGAACCTTTTCACTGACATCGAGGGGAATTTTTAACAGGTAGACCTCTCTTACTCTCTTGTTTGTGTATCTCTCAGTGTACTAACCTGAATAGGCTACGATAAGCATATTATAGCAAGTGTATTATAAGTTACTACTTTCAAATTTATACTTAAGTTACTGTCGTGAATTCCATTCAACTCTGAATAAATTTTAGGCTGCTATCATACTCATAATCCCTTTAGATATAAACCGTTGCCCAAGTCTGGGACTAGGAGTCGATCCAGCCGCACCTAGACTCCGACAGGAGTTTAGAAAGCAAGGGGGTCTTCTCCGAACCTCGTGACTCAACGGGAGGGTCTCCCCTACTTTTCCACATTCCCGACCTTTGCACAAATTGCAAGAAATTAATTCTAACTCGATTTTTCTTTGTAATATTTCCTTTTACCCTATTATGTTTTGGTCTCTATATACCTAAGTTTAGTCTGATTTTAACTTCATTTTCCTGAGTGCATTTCATCCATGTACTAAGTAACAGGGTGAACCTTGCCATCAAATTCTGTGAAGTTGCACTTCTGTATAAATTCCTATTAACTTAGTTTCCTATTGCTAATACAATTGGAGGCAATTCTTTAAGCGATCCGAACTCCTCTCTCATTCCCGCCCCCCACGACAAATTGGCGTAGTTGGCAGGATGGCAAGTAGCATCACTGATTACTTACTAAAACATGGAATTAGTCTGAGTCCCAAATTTTCTGAGGAATGGGCTCGTGATAACTGGCATGATTGGAAGTCCGTGGAAAAACAACTAAAGTCAGCCAGGGGCAATGGGAATGGTGGAAAAGAAAACAGAATTATTTGCCAAATGTTAGGCACCTGCTTAGAAGCCGCTTGTCAGTTTAGGAAGAATAGCATTAAAAGAGAAAAGGACCTAAAGGAAGAAATGGAAGGCAGAAAAGCAGCTGAATTAATACTATCCTTGAAAATTGAGCAGCTGCAGAAACAGTTGCAGGAAGAAAAAGAGAAAAAACAGAAGTTAGAGGAAAGGGTTGAAAAGATGCTTATGCAAGCTCCCCGTCCCCTTGACATCGTGCAAATTAGAAAACTGATTGTATCCCCTGAAGAATGGGATGGAAACATATGGGGTGACCCTGATGATAACTATGCAAACCAAATTAATCCTCCATATCCTCCATTTCCTTTAAATTCCCCTGAATATGAGGGCAGGGCCATCATAAAAACAGACAACACCGCTGGACCTCCGGGTGCAGCAGGAGATTGTACCCGAAAAAAACCCCCATTCGATCCAATTCAAATGGCCAATTTACAAGAACGCTACGGCCATAAGCCAGGCGAAACTGAAACTGAATATATACGGCGAGTGCGTCTAACCAGGGGAGACAGAATCTTCCTTAATGGGGATGAAGCCAATGGATTTGGGGGCCCTGGTGTCTTTTTAAATGCTGGACCCGCACCCCCAAAAGATCCCTACTCGATAACAAGTAGAGTGGCATACTGGACTGGTGGAAAAGATGTCTTAGAGGGAGGAGAGCCTCTATTAATACCCATCAAATCCTTGAACGAGCTCTCTACAGCTATTACAAAAGCTGCCGCTATCCAGGCCATGAACGAATGTGCCCCTCTTAATGTTCCCATATCAGCAGCTGTGGATCCTGACATGCTAAAGCCTCTAATTAAGGGAGATCCTGCTATGCCAAAACCCTACCTCATTGTAAAAAGAGATGAAATCAGAAGAGACGCAGACTTTAATCCCCTTTTGGCCATAAAAGAAGCCGCTGACAACAAGGAAGAGGCCCTAGTGCAAAGAAATCTCCCTACCTGGGCTACACTGATGCACGACATCATAAATCAGGGGCGCAAAATGGGGTGGGATAATCTATCTGATGAAACCAAAAAGACAAGTCGTAATGTTAGGCAACCTAAACAATCAATCCAAGATAACCCCCCAGTACAGGAACCCACTGATCATCAATCCAGAACTCAGAGATGGAGAGAGTTATACAATCAAGCATTGTCACTAGGTATCCCTAGAATTGCAGTTCAAAGACAAAGTGCCAGTGCTATTCAGAGTCTAATTCGTGCGTTTCAGAAACGTAAGGACGACACTCAGAAAGGAAATGCTCCGAACACTCAGACACCGACTCCTCCTCCAAGAGGGAGTAATACCCCTTTTGATCCCAAAGGTTCGGAAACAAAAAACTAGTAGCACCCGGACGACGACTGGGTCTGTCGGTCCGGCAAGTGGAATCTTATCAATGGATTTATAACAATGGCCCATACATTTTGATTCCAATTGGTCCTCGACAACAATTAGTGACATTCCTAATAGATACGGGAGCACAAATTTCAATCTTAACACAACATGATGCTGAGAAGCTGGGTGTACGACCCAGACAGCAAAGAGTTAAAATCACTGGAGTAAACGGAGCAAGTGTTCTGTGCCAAACCACAGAAGTAAATTTATGGCTCCCGGGCGAGAAGCCTGTGTTATCTACTCGCTTTGCTATCAAGACTCACAAAGAAAGTATTTTAGGCTTTGATGTTTTGAACGGCCGAGCCTGGCACTTGCCGGACGGTAGCGTGTGGTCGTTCCCTTCAAACCCCAACCCTGACAAAAACCAGGATTCTGCACAGCCCCTGCGCTTCCCGATGGAAAGATTGCTAATGTGCCGCAATACCCGATTTCTGCTGCGGCACAGAATGGAATTTCAGAGGTAATAACAGATTTAGAGAAAAGACAAATCATTTCTAGAACTCATTCCCCATAGAATTCACTCTTCTGGCCAGTCCGTAAGGCATTTAACAATTGATTATCGGCGCTTGAATGCCAGTACAGCCCCGCTAGCAGCTGCTGTAGCAAACCTTGCAAACCTAACAGCTACTTCGCAAGCAGCTACACACCCCTGGATGACGACATCGGATGTGAACGACATTGTTCTTCATGGTCCTCTTGCAGGGAAAAGACAAAGAGAAATTTGCTTTCACTTTGGAAGGTGTACAATACACTTTTAACAGGCTCCCCCAGGGATATAAACATTCTCCCGCAATCGCTGATGCTGCGCTTGCAGAACTTTTACAAAAGGCGTCACTCCCCCTGGATGTGGGACTATACCAATATGTAGATGATATTCTAACCAGGGGTACTTCCCCTGAGACACTGGGGAAGCAGCAGCAGCAGGGCGACAGCCACCACACAGAGCAGAGGTTGAGATCCCACCTGAGAAATGTCAAAGACCAGGCAGAGAGGTAAAATTTTTAGGTACTTGGTGGATTGCACGTAGTGCAGCGATTCCACCAGACACCCTAAGTAAAATAAAATAGAACAGTTACAAATGCCCCAAGCTAGGGAAGAACTACAACAACTCACGGGTACTTTAGGGTACTGGAAAAAACATGTACCTCGATTTTCTATCATTGCTTGCCCACTTTACTCACTTTTACAAAAGGGAAAACCATGGCAATGGAACTCAGAACATGAAGAAGCAGCTGAAACCTTAATACAGGAATTAAAAACGTACCAATCACTGGGACCGATTCACCCCCACGATCCTGTTATAGCAGAACGGGGTTTTGCAGAACATGGTACTTATTGTAATCTGTTTCAAACTGGCCCTAACGGACCCAAGAGACCTTTACTGTTTAGCTCAACTGCATTTAAAGAAACGGAGCGGAGACACTCTGAGTGGGAAAAAGGACTTTTGTCTCTAACCTGAGCAGTTAAACGAGTTGAGAAAATGCATCAGGGACAACCTGTTCAGACTAGAAGGCCATTTAATCTGCTAGATACAATCCTATAAGGAACTGCTCTCCCAGAAGGAATTGCACCAAAAACCACCATCAGGGAATGGTGTGCATACCTGGGAGGAGTAGCAGATGAAATGCAAATGACTGAAGGACACAGGAAAATTTCCAAATTCATCATAAAGGGGTAACCCGTTCGGCCTTCCCCACCGAAACTTTTCTTTCTTTTCTTTTTCAGGAGAAAATGGATCTGTATGGACAGCAACAACTATGGCAGTTTATCCCCAGTTTGCTCTCAGTTTTTCTCTTAATTAGGATAAGTATAATCCCTTTGGTCCAGACACGAGACCCTCAGGACCATGCCCTACTAAATTATAATGGAAGCATTGGAATGACACCAGAAAATAAGGCAAACCTG
>NW_010973266.1:2827610-2827904 GCF_000737465.1 Haliaeetus leucocephalus
GGCAATAAACAGGAGGAGCTGGAAGCCATTGTGCACCAGGCTAGCTATGACTTAGTCGCCATCACAGAAACATGGTGGGATGACTTCCATGACTGGAGTGCTGCAGTGGATGGCTATAAGCTCTTCAGAAGGGACAGGCAAGGAAGGAGAGGTGGTGGGGTGGCTCTCTATGTTAGGGAGTGTTTTGATTGTACAGAGCTACACGATTGTGATGATAAGGTTGAGTGCTTATGGGTGAGGATGAGGGGGAAGGCCAACAAGGCAGATATCATGCTGGGAGTCTGTTATAGACCA
>NW_010973266.1:2828927-2829190 GCF_000737465.1 Haliaeetus leucocephalus
GGAGCTGGCAGAGGAGCTTGCCAAGCCACTCTCCATCATTTGTCAGCAATCCTGGTCAACAGGGGAGGTCCCAGACGACTGGAGGCTGGCCAATGTGACGTCCGTTTACAAGAAGGGTCGGAGGGAGGATCTGGGGAACTACAGGCCTGTCAGCCTGACCTCGGTACTGGGGAAGATTATGGAGCGGTTCATCTTGAGTGCGCTCACATGGCATATGCAGGACACCCAGGGGATCAAGCCCAGCCAGCACGGGTTCATGAAAG
>NW_010973266.1:2829200-2829478 GCF_000737465.1 Haliaeetus leucocephalus
GCCTAGTGGATGAGGGGAAGGCTGTGGATGTTGTCTACCTGGACTTCAGTAATACCTTTGACGCTGTCTCTCACTCCTATGACGTGGTACTCCTTGAGAAGATGGTGGCTCATGGCTTAGACAAGCGTACCCTTTGCTGGGTGAAAAACTGGCTGGATGGACGAGCCCAGAGGGTTGTGGTGAATGGATTTACATCCAGTTGGTGGCGAGTCACAAGTGGTGTTCCCCAGGTCTTGGTGTTGGGTTCTATTCTGTTTAATATCTTTATCAATGATTTG